>NW_017306452.1:1162537-1167082 GCF_000935625.1 Nanorana parkeri | reverse complement strand
TGACATAAAAAGAACCTTGCAACCAGCGGAAACCACAACATTCAGGGAGGGCGGGTGGGACCACCTGCTTCCTCCGTCAATTTTCCAGAAAGAACGCCCCTCAGCCCTTGCAGTTCCAACCCATGCGGCTCCTCCCGCACACCAGACCCCAACGTCCAGTCAGGTAAGAACAGCTAATTCTCATCCTATTTTTTAACCCCTTATCCAGGGACTATTCCTCCCCCCTGTCATGTAGCCCCTCCGTTTTGTCTCTCTGGGCCTGTCTTTTTACGAAATGTTGGTACACCACACACCTTCAAGTTGAACATTCTCAGAAGTAGGGTTGCACAGATACCAAGTACAGTACTCGTTACAAGTATGAGTACATGTACCGATACTTTTGAGCTCCAAGACTAGACTAGAGAAAAATTCAAAAATTAGGAGGCAGCTGTCATTTGTAAGGAGCACACGGAGTTCCTGGGATTTGTACATCTCTGTTTTAATGTATGATTTTGTTTTTATAAATATAAATGAAGGAATGCACAGATACCAGTTTTGCGAGTACGAGTACTGGTACTTGCCGAGTACTTACAAGTACGGATACATTTTTGTTTATTGTCTTGTGACAGTTTTTCTAAAACAATACAGACTAATGATTTCAGGACAGAGGTGGAGCACCAGAGCCAGGTCCCAGCTGCAACCGCTGCAACCATGGTAGTTCTCATGAAAATGGCAAGTATCTGCACAGGTACTCGAAAAGTATCTGTGCATCCCTACTCAGAAGTTTATGGAGAAGTCACATCTTGGCTTGCTTTGTCTCTGTCGCTCATTGGGTTGGGTAGATCTCAGGTGTCTAAGACAGCAGTAAAAACCTGTTAAAAGACTGAATTCCACCCACTCCACTCAAAGCAGGAAATGTCCATTTAGGAAGGTCTTGTTCCTTTTCAATTTTTTACAGTGACAGCAATTTTTAAGTGGGTGAACACTTCTCCCATTCTATTAGGTAAACCTTGTAGACTCTGTTGCCAATACTTTATCCCTTCCGTGTTGTTGTCAAAGAATGATCTCAACTGAGAAAAGTAATTTCCCACAATATTATGCTTGAAAATTCTTCAGCTGACACTAAACACCAGCTATTTTAGGAAGCGTTTATAGAGCTTTAGTCCTGCCAAGCTGGATCTTCCACAATCTGATGGCAAATGGTAGCACCCAAACACCGCTTGAGAGGCAGTTAAAAAGAGCTAACTTCGACAAAACACTCTAAACTAATGTGCAGCCTGTGCATATTATTTCACCATGTGAACATCTAATTCTAGAAGGAAGAAAACAGAAATGAATGGTTTTCAAGCAACCGAGGAGTCGAGGAGTGTTTACAGCTGTGTGTGCAGATTGCGAACGGCTATATTTGGTGATAAGGAAGGCTACTTCCACAGTGCTTGCTGACTTTACAGAAATCCTTCATTCTGCTATTAATGACTGACTGATTGCTCTGTTGGAAAGTATTTAAAGTGAACCTGTTCCAAAAGCAGGCCACCGCTCCAGGCTGTGCAGGAGGCGCCTCTATGTGCACAATAAAACCAACAAAAGCAACAACACAGTCATCTCCAATAACAATCATATTCAATTTGCTTCACTCTGTTCAGCCAATGGAAGCAAAGAAAAATACCAAGCACTATCTAAACATACAACATGACTTTTTATCTTCCTAAGCAGCGACCAAATGGAGAAACAGGCGAGCAAAGGGAAGATAAATGTGGAAAGCTGGTTGGGCCGCCACCAAAGCGAATGTTTTGGTTCGTCTGGGATGGGCCAACTGCAGGTTCACTTTAAACTGATTGAGCAGCTGACATTTTCTGATTCTTTAGTTTACCCAAAAATTATATTGAAGTATTTGGTTGATGCTAGTTAAACACAAACAGGGTTATTCAGTAACAGGGTGAAGAGTTTGGAGAAGGCAGGAGAAGTGAACAATCTAGGACAACATAGCTGAAATGGAAAGTGAGTTGAATTGGAGAAATTTTCCAAATCAGCTATTTTGTCCTAGATTGTTCACGTCTCCTGCCTTCTCCAAACTCTTCACCTCACCCTTTAGTGAATAACCCTGAAAAACATTCTCCTATCTCTTGGGGGCACCATTGATCAAGGCCTGGAATTGGTGCCAGAGGCCTGCATGACAGGATGTAGAGGGGACATTATCACAGAGGGTTAAAAGTGGGGTTTAGAAAACAGTGAGGATGGAGGCAATTACCCTGAATGGGACTCAGGTTTGGCTTGAGACAATTGGCTGGGGAGGTCAGATGAGGGACTGACATACATTCCCACACTCCCACTTTTAGCTTGCTGGTTCAGGTTTGGAATTTATGGTAATGTTTATTGTTAATGGATTAATTTACAATTTGTTATTTATGTTGCTGCAGCTGGGTGGGAAATTAGGATCCTTGAAGGCAAGTGGTTCAATCAAGGTTAAACCGAGATCAGGCAGTTGTTTTAGGTATGGTGCCCTCTTGTTTACATTGGGACAGAATTGTTGGGTCAGGTAGTTCGGGTGCTAAAAGTCCCAAGTCAGTGAGTTTGCAGCAGGGGGCCACCTGTCGTTTGGGTGCAGATACAACCTGTTTTCAGAAAAAGTCTTCAAAGACCTTAATGTAATTACAAATATATCTGTCTTAGTTAAAAATGTTTGTATTATTCAACGTTATTGTTTAACAAAAGGCTGCTGTGGTGGCTTGAATCCAGCCATTGTGTGGTAATGGTTTTACTATAGTGGGAATGACAGTGGGGTGGCCAGGTATTGGGCTATTAAGAGATCCAAATTCATCTACAATACCTGTGTCACGTGTTGTACCATGTTAGCCATAGACAGCAGCAGCAAGGTAAAATATAAGTGATACCTTTTGTGTGGAATAGAGAATATAGTTTAAAGGTCCAAGCTTTGGAAAACACTTCCTCAGTCATGGTGTTACTCCTGTGCTGCTTTCTCTTTTACTTGCTGGAGAGGAAGCTGTACCAGTGGGCGTGCAGTGCAAGGATCTGCCTGCTTCTGCTTCATTCATACTTTGGATCTGTGATTTCTGCACATTTCCTGCTGCTTCTTGAATATTGCCCCTCTAGTTATTAGCTCACCAGTCATAGGAAGAAAGCAAAGTCCCACTTCTCTGACAAGATGGCAACCTCCAAACAAACGTAGTAGAGTAAAAGACATGGTTAGTTATTTATAAGACAAAGATTAGTTTCAGGAAGTCTATAGGGAAAACCAGTGAATATACTTTACCCTTTGCTTCCTTAGTAGAGTTGTTTTAGGTTTGCATAGAACGCGGAAGAGTCATAACCCCTGACAGGTTCCAAATGCTGTTAGTGTCCATGCCTATTGAACAGTAGGAAGTAGGGATCACCAGCACTCAGTAGATAATGTTAAAATAATAGCGGGGGCCATGCAGGGTCCCTTCATCAGGTCACATCATTACCCTGATGAAGGGACCCTGCGTGGCCCCAAAACATTGGCTACTGTGATATGTGTGGCGATTGGTCCGAATAAATGGACCTTATTATTTGAACATCATCTACCGAGTGCTGGTGATACCTACTTCCTACTGTTTGATGCACACGGCGCCATTCGTGATTATCATTACAAACACCACCATTGTAATTTGGACCGGAGACGCAGTAAGGAGTGCAGGGGAACTTACTGCTTTCTACGTTCATGCCTATTGAAGACACTTTTTTCTCTTCTCCTTTCCTGACTGGAATCCAGAACGAAGAGTGAGCAGAATTAGTTATTCCATCTAAGGTTTGTTTTACTTTCTGTATTCATAGGGGGATCATAAACAGAGCGATCTATAAAAACAACATGTAATTGAAATTCCGCCTTTGCAGTGATACCTACAGGACTAAAACTCCAACACGGCACTGACTTCATTCTCAGCTCCACCATCCAGGAAATCCATGGAAACATATCTTCAACAATTCTTTTATGACATCACTGGAGGGTCACATGCCGTCCCTGGCTCACCGGCTGAGCTCTAGCAAGATTCTCTCTATTTATTTCGACTTTGGTTAATTTGGGATTGGTTACTGCACATCATCGCTTTACTTGCTGTCATTAAGCCTGATAGTTTGTCAACAAATCTTTATTATCTGTGTATTTTTTTTTTTTTTTTTTTTAATATAAGATATGCAAATCCTTTTCTTTGATCTACATCTCGAGTGTGATGGAAGAACAATATTAATATTTTAATGATGTGTTAATACGTTGTACATTTATAAATATCTGCCTAGGATGCTTGTAATTATGTATATTTATGTTGTTTTAATTAATGTAGAAATAAAAAAAAATCAGAATACAAGTATGAAAATAATGAAGTTTGTTTTTGGAAGAAATCAGAACGGAACAAATCCAAACTTTTAAAAACTAAACTAAATCACCTATTTATTTGATATTTTTCTATTGGTGATTAGCAGGGGTGTCCCTAGACTTATTGACGCCTAAGGGCTGGAGGGGGGGTGATACTGATGGCGATAAATGTTACTGGTTGGGGTGTTGATGGTGATAAACATTATGGGGGGCTG
>NW_017306452.1:1140419-1162431 GCF_000935625.1 Nanorana parkeri | reverse complement strand
GTACCTCCAGGTCTGTCTGGTGTCCCATTCAGCTCACTGACCTCACTGGTAGCCAGGAGCTGTGCGGAACACCAGTCAGAGCGTCGCAGGTTGCTAAGAGCTATTTGCAACCTGGGACTATCTGGCCGGAAAGGAGGCGGCAGGTGTGCACCCACATGATCTGATGAGATGCTGTCTGAGCATGCCTTATTATAGTGACATCACTGGTGATTAGGTGAACTGCAAAAGATCAATAAATTCAATTAAGTATCAAATAAAAAAGCATTAAAGTGTATTTTTAAATGCAGCTAGTGTAAGTACCTGAACCTGACTTAGTATCAGCTCTAGAAGATGGGGGTGCAGCACATGTACATCACTGAATGTACATGTTCTGACTGAAAGTGAGCAGAGAGATGAGCTCATCAGCCTTCTTCTGATCCCTTACCGCTGAGCCAGAGGCGAGGGGCAGGAAGGGGCAGGAAGGTGACCAGACCTGTACAGAGCTGTACTGTCTAGCGGGACTGTATAAATCTCAGGACTGAAAGAGCAGAAAAACAAATCCTTTGGAGGTAAATCAGCTTCTGTATTTGCGTTCCTACTATGTGTTGAGCTGTTTGCCTGGAGTTTAGCTTTAAAAGATAATGTTTTTCAGCATTAAAAATCTAGAAGGCCGCGGTGATATAAATTAATCAATCCATCTGTTTATACTTTAGTGAAGGATGGCCATAGACATTGACAGATCTCCACAAGGACAATGGGTGATGGCTGGACTTCAGGAGATGTAAATGACAGCTAGTACTCACCAAAATTCTCAACACATGCCGATAGCAGTGCATGTGCTGTACTTGCTAATGAAGAGAGAAGGACTTAGAAAAGTTGGAAAATCTCCCTGGGCAATAACAACCACTTCTGCCTGAGTCTGTTCTCATCACAAGATATCTAAAATGCCTTTATGTCAGCCATCTATTTACAGTGACATCAGGACCTGCTTCTAAAGTACATTTCATTCATTCAGGTCTAGTATGTCAAACTGAAAATTTGGGACCACATGCACCCTTTTGCTAATTCTTTGTGGCCCTTGACCAATTTAGGATCATTCCACAGCTTCTGCCTCAATGCCCTCAATGCCGAGGCTGGGTGTCACCTAGAGCAGAGACCGGGTGACACCATGCCGTGACGTCATCGCGCATGCGTGGCTGCCTTATTGACGCCTGCCGGCGGCCATCTTGGTAATGGACGCCGGCAAAGAGAGGAGGGGACGTTCACCTGGCGGGATGAGATATGCTGACGGGTCCACTCCTCTCTCCTGATACTGTTCGGCTCTCGGTCCGTGACAGAGTGCTCGACTTTTCATAGGGGGTGACACCAAAATGACTGTCAGTCATTCTGGTGTCACCCCTCCAATGGTGTCACCCGGGTGCGGGACACACCCCCTTGTGACGCCACTGCCCTCAGGCCTCATTCACACAGAATGATTTCAGATTCCTGTGACAAGAACCTCAAGAACCCCAGATGTCCCGTTCAGATACCACTGTGCCCATTCACATATAGGACAGGGTGACAGTGGCTGCTTGTGTCAGCGGTAGTCTGCATTACATCGTAAAAGGCAAAATGACATGTGGTTTGGCATAGATGATTGTCAATGGACTCATCTATCCTACATCCTGTGTCTGTGGAGACATAGATAAAAGGAGCCTGGAGAAACAAGGGTGACTCCATAGAACCATGCAAGGAAAATAAGCCACATTAAAACAGGACATCAGGACCAGTGCTTAAGGAACCTGCAGGAAGCTAAAACATGTGCAACAAGACATTTTAATAAGTTATTTGGGTTTAGATAAACTTCAGTTCAACATGTTGCAAACACATTCATTAAAATAGATTTTTTTCTGTTCATATCCTTGATTAAAAGACAGAAACAACCTGTGCTGTTACACAGTTGTAAAAATATGACATAATCTATATAATCTATATATAAATCCAGTATAATAATAATAATATTTCCCTTTCTTCATGAGTTGTCCTTTCTGGCATCAAGATGTCTGCCAGTAACATGACCACATGTTAATCTGCATTGCATGCTTGGAAACATTACCATCTCTGACCTTCAAATACCGTCTGTTCATTCATCTGTTGTATTCTGTTGTCTGCTGTAACCTGCTGTAAACAATAAAGCATTCCGTGGATGAAAAGGTATTTGGCGAGTCCAGCTTTCTGATAAGGATTGTCCGCAGTGATTATATCTGTTTATACAGGCCATGCATAGCGGTCTCAGCAAGGGATAAATCGCTAATACAACAATCGGAGTCAGAATACAACCCATAAAAAACCCATAAAAAACAGTCATCCTGGTGTATGTTGCATATCCATCAATGCAGTATAGATTTTTTTGTGGCCTGAAACACCAAGCTGTCCCGCAATAATGGCAGATAGAGGGTGGAGATAAACCATTTACACTGACGGTTGTTTACAATGACAAGTCCCAGGTCCCAGGGTGGGCCCCGCCTCCACCGTCACTGGGCCCCACCTCCTCGATCGCCGGGCCCGCCTCTCCATCGCTAAGCCTGCCTCCTCCATCGCTGCCGACGACGGGCCTAGCCACCTTCCCCGAAGCTGCTGGTTGTCATCGAGCTGTGAGGAGGTACGCGCCGCTGCACAGGTGAATGGCTGCAAGTTTCTCCTCACAGCCGCTAGTGACAGCCAGCAGCCTGAAATGCCATAGCGACCCAGGCGGCCCGCACGGCATCAGGGGGATGTCCTGGCCGGGCCCCCCTGTGGCCCGGGGCCCCATAGCGGCCGCCTGGGTCGCTATGGTGATTGTTACGCCACTGCCAGGTCTATAGATGGCAGATTTCACATGTGTCACCATAACAGGAAATGTTGATCCCAAAGCCCACATAGGCCCCGTCCCTTCACTTACCTCAGCTGCTCTATAAATATGGTCTTTCAGCCAGAGAGAGCCACCGCCTTGCGGCAATCTTTTACTTTGTTCTAACCTGCTGGATTTTCAGGATGCAATATTTTCCAACAGCCTCTCACATTGAGATAAAACGCCTGCTTGTTAATCACCTGCTTATTGTAGGATAAATACTCTAATTTGCTCTCATTTCAATCAACAACACGTGCAGGAAATTGCTTTTGGATTTCACATTGCACCTGCTTGTGACAGAAGGGATAATTAGGTAGATTTACGAAAGCACGGAAGTTTCTCCATGCTCCTCTTGTCTACGTCCACTGCTGCCGACTCCACCAATCAGCTATTGGCAGATATTAATAAATAGCTGTCCATATGCCAGTTTTAAATAGCGGTAATATTGATAAGCACATTGAAGCTCTGACACAGTACTGCTGAATTCAAAATGAACTGGCCTTTGAAATATGAGAACTCAAGTGCTGAAAAACTGAAGAGATTCAAGCAATGACGTGCAGTAGGGGCCATGCTAGGTGAGGCATTCCCCCTGCCTGCCTCCAGCCCTGCCCCCATCCCGATGATGCCCCACCCCCAACCCGTTCACCGATAGGTGTGTGTGTTGGAAGAGGGATACAGGGGAAAGACTAATGTGTGCGCTGGATGAGGTATATAGGGAAAGACCAATGTGTGTGTGCTGGAGGAGGGATACAGGGGAGAGAACAATGTGTGTGTGCCGGAGGAGGGATACAGGGGAAAGACCAATTTGTGTGTGCTGGAAGAGTGACACACGGAGAATTGAATTTGTGTGCGCTGGAAGAGTGACACACGGAGAATTGAATTTGTGTGCGCTGGAGGAGGGATACAGGGAAAAGACTAATGTGTGTGTGTGTGTGCTGGAGAAGAGATATGGAGGAGAAGACCAATGTGTGCATGCTGGAGGAGGGATAGAGGAAAAGAACAGTGTGACTATGTGCTGGAGGTGGGAACTCACTGGGGGTAGACCAGTCTGTGTACTGGAGGTTACGATGTCACTAGGGAAATGCCAGGAAGTGGCATTTATCAAAATGTCTACAAAATAACAAAACTGAAAACAGGAAAGTTGAGTGAATCTTAGTTTTCAGCAGAAAGACAACCAAGGTTTTGGACTGGAGGTGTAGAACTGTTGAAGGTCTCGGAGTGCTCTGGTACATTTTATTTTTACAAACTTAAATTCTCTTAATCTACACCACAAAGCCACCAATGGCAATATCCCAATGTTCTTGCTTAGTATCATGCTATCGGTTCCAAGAACCACTATTAAAGGACCGAGCCAGTAACCTTTCCAGTAATTTTTTCAGAAAACGCTAAGGTTTAATCCAAGTTACCTTAGGGAGGATATACATAATACTCAACGACATTGGAAAAAAAGGGCAATACACTTGTAAAAATCAGCACACAAAAAAAGCTGATACTTTGCAATTGTGGTCAAATCAGAAGTGAGGGGCGCTCGGCTTCCCATCTCTTTTATCCTTTACAAGCAGATAGCAGAAACTATCTTCTGTTTTGTTGTGGAAATTTTACTAGGATGTGTTTTAGTATATTGTAATATGGTCATCATGTCTCTCAGTGTCTGGATTTCTGCTTCATGCTCGATTGGAGCGTGACCCGGTTTATTCGGCACTGAATGTAAACCATTGGAGTAGATATCTTATGCGTGGCGGAGCAGTGTTTTCTTAGCAAATGTATGGACGGCAGCTAGGGCCCCTGTGCAAAACACGGATTTATTGGTTTGGCGTGTATACAACTTGCTTTGAGGACATAGTATTATTTAAGATACATATCTGCCTTTATGAAAGGAACGTGCATTCGTATTTCTGATGCGTCTGATCAGCGTGCTGGAAATGGTATGGCATTGTCCCTGCAGATAAGCACGGATTCATGAGAAACATAGTAACGTTATTGGGCAATGCTTACTGAGCCGTGCTGGATAAAGTTCGCTCCAGTGGTAATGGGATATTGTGTTTGTGGGTCTGGAAAGATGGCGGCTAGGAAAACATGTGGCTGTGCACACAGGTCTATGGGCTATGCACACCGCTTCTACTGTGATACAGACATACACTCCCTTTTTTAATATACATGTGTTTCATTGGCTATGTGATAATGGTGTATTGAGGAAGTGATGTTGGTTGTTGACATCACTTCCTGTATAATTCTTTTGTTGAGAGTTAATAAAAGAGGCTGGAGGGACAACACACGGTCTCTAAGAACAGAACCACCAGCATGAAAACATCACCGTGTCCTGACTCTACATGACTCTACAGAGGTACCTCCAGTCCTTGCACAAAAAAGCTTAATACAACTGTGCTTTTAAGCACGGGGGAAATTCTTTGTGATTGGCATACTTTGGTGCACTTTAGTGCGACATGGATTTGTGCGTTGAACCAAGCGAATTTCCATAACAGTTTGCAAGCTTCCCCCAGCACTTCTAGGTAGAGTTAGCATATCAGGAGAATGTATGTCATGCGTCCTGATTGACAGCTCAAAGGGTAGAGGGAATAAGGAGATGTTTGGTGAGGGAAAGGACTATAAAACATGGAAAGACCAGGGAGCAACGTACAGTAATTTGGTCTTTGGAGAAGAGTCCTATCACCCATGAGGAATAGGGGGGCTGATGTTTAAAAAATACAGCAGAAAGAAGAATGGGAATTCTTAAAAGTGATATTAACAATGTGAATGTGTAACCTTAAAATCTTCCAGGGACACAGAGCAGTATGAAGGCAGGGCCAGGAATACCCCTGTGTGCATTGCAACTGGAAGAGGTCTGGTGTTCTCAGATTATTATTATTATTATTATTAGAGATGCAACGATACTGGTATTTCGGTATCGAGTACGAGTACCGATATTTTTTTTCTGGTACTCGCCGATACCGAATACAGGGTACCAGAAGTCCCATTCAGGAAGTCAGGCGGCATGTAATGACTCTCCACCTGGCTTCTTGATTATTCAGGAAGCCGGGCACCGTGTAAATTCTCGCCACCTGGCTTCCTGATTAACAGGGAAGCCGTCCCCATGTTTCTCTTCACTATGTGACGAGAAGGCAGGGAGCCAGCCTTTTGGCCAATCATGAAACCGGGCGCCGTGTAATGATGCGACGCTCGGCTTCCTGAACATGAGGTGACAAGGGAGCATGAAGCCGGCTTCCTGATTGGCCAGCTTCCTGACCAATCAGGAAGCCGGGCAGCAAGTAATGACATGTTGCCTGGCTTCTTGATACAGTAAGTATTGGGCTAGGCATCAGAGCATTTGGACGAGTATGAGTACTCGCCAAAATACTCGGCATCGGCACCAATACTAGTATCGGTGCATCACTAATTATTATTATTATTATATCTTAGGCCCGGTGCAGACCTACGCGATCCGGGATTGTGCGGCCCTGCACAATGCGGCCCTGCACAATGCAGGCAGCGATTTCCGCATGGCATGGCTAATGGGGTGACATCCGCGCAGAAATCGCAGAAAAAAAGGTACGAGTACCTTTTTTCTTCAATGCACGACGCGCGGCTGTTTTAGCCACGGAAGCACGGGCGAAAATCGCCGCGGGACTGGGGTTCCATTGGAAAATAAGGGCACCCAGAGCGCGATCGGTGCACACCTAGGTGACTCCTGACCGCACGGTGAGGTGTTGCTTAGGTTTGCACCAGCCCTTAAAATTACTGGCAACAAGACCACTTTCAGCAGGAGGATGACCTGGTGGCTTACAGTAACCTCTGGGTAAAATGTAGAACCCCCAGGCTTCTGCTGACCCTGCATGTACTTAGATAGTTAATTGTTTTGGGAATTATGACTGGTGTTTAAAATAATATGTACATACTGTGAATTAAAGGGAAATAAAGAAAGAAAATTTAAAGGACAAGTCCAGTCCAAGAAAATACAATAATAAAGTGGAAACCTTTTATTTGGATCAGGGAAGGATTGGAACATCTGTTGAATTTTACTGTTGTCCTTGTCCCTGTTGGGGGGATTTCCTTGTTGTAAGGACATTAACCAATGGGAAATCTCTCCAAATGAACTGGAAAAAGTACATTATGAACTTTTAAAACTTGACTACAAGGAAGGAGAATATTTTTTATGGTTTACAATTACTTGATTTCACCTATTAATTAAAATTGTTCTCAAAATCAGAATTCCAGACTAACAGCTAAATACACAGTTCAAATACATACATGGGAATGGTTATACATGCTAAAAGATTTGTATTCTGTTCAGTCAGTCCTCTGACCCATACAGTGCAGCCAGGTCCATGGCCTCACTTTTCTCTCCTTATAGGTAATCGACATTGCTGGTCACAGACCAGCCCTAGCCTGATGATTGGACAATAAAATGCTTCACACTGATTAGGTAATCGCTGTGTTTCCATCTGGAAAGGCACAAACTCGGCCAATCTAACTGTAGTGAGACTGCAAATCCATCATGCATCTGTCTCTGGGAGTCATGCCTGTGGATGTGAGAATCTTGCAATGCCTAATTGGATTTGCTGTTTCACATCAGCACCATGAAGAGTCATCCTGGTGCTCATTTTACTCTGTCCTCCTATCAGCATTTTTAGTACCACATGTCCACTGCTGGAGATCCTGATTGGCCCCAAGTGCTAGCCCTGCCATCAGTTCTGATGTACTTGAGATCACAGGAAGCTGATATATACATATAATTAGGTAACTACTGTACGTCATGCAATTCCCACTATTTGGCATCCATGCCATCCAATAAACACAGTGCATCTATGCAAACCAAGTACAATTGTGTATCAAAGACATTTTTTTTAAATTCTTAATTTTTTTTAAATTATATTTTTGATTTATACAAGATATTGATTGGTTTACATAAATACACTGTGGGTGGCACAGATGCTAAATAGTGGGAATTACATGACACAGTTACATACACACACATTGAGTAAGGTCGAAGTAAAAGAAAAAAAAAATTAAATAAGCGGAGGGCATACATGACTAGGTGTATAGGGGAGACAAGGTACAAAAGGGTTAATGAGGGTTCGGTATTAGGACAAGGTCACTTACCTGATTGGTCAGTTCAAAAGGTTAGTTGGAGCTTGAGCGGTGGTCTGAGTATTAGGGGTCCTCTCTCCAGCAGTTGGAGATTGTCTGACGAGGAGTGAACTTCCCTCCGGCCCAGTGGCGTAACAATCGCCATAGCGACCCAGGCAGCCGCTATGGGGCCCGGGGCCAGATGCGAAGTGGGCCGCCTGGGTCGCTATGGCATACTATGCTGGTGGCTTTCACTGGCGGCTGCGAGAAGAATGAGCTGCTGTTCTTCTCACAGCCGCTGCAGAGTTAATGAGAGCCTGCAGAGAGTCTATGGTGGGCTCTGCAGGGTCAACCTCAGATGGACTGCGTGGGATATCAAGTGAGCTCTGCAAGGGGCATACCTAGAAGTCACAGGGCCCCATACCAAAGTTTGCTATGGGGCCCTGTGATTTCTAGTTATGCCCCTGCTCCCGTCCATCACTTTTTTGTTGTTAGGCTCTGGGTATTTATGTGGTTGGGCTCTTTGGAGGCTGTCAAAAAATAGGTGCTGGTCGTTAATGTTTAGGAACCTGTCTTGGTATGGGTCCTCTATTCATGGTGTGTAAGCTGGTGAACACAAAATTTGATATTTGAAGTGTATGTGGTCAGTTGTTGGTTGTCTCTGAGGCGGTATGTTGCTGCTGGGGGCCTAACATGTTTTAGTACTGCCGCACTGCCTGCCTAACATGTTTTAGTACTGCCGCAGAGAACTGATCAAGAAAAGGTGTGGCCTTCAAAAAATTGTTTATATAGTTATGTTTTATATCAAATTATTTAATAAAAGGCTGCTGAGGCCATTTCATGCCATTTTGGAGTGTGGTCTGTTTATTTCTTACAGGGATGGGTGGTGGGTGGTGTTGGTGGCTCGTATTAGTGGAAAAAGATTGGGGTCATCTCTGCTACCTTAGTCATGTGTCTTTTTAGACACAGTGTGGCATTAGTTATACTGTAAGCTTAGAAACAGAGATACGTACATACCACGGATGATCTCGACCATTCCAAATTTCCCCCATATATTGGTTATAGATATATTTAGGTATCTAAACAATTTGCATTTAAAATATATTAAGTGCTCTTCCTTAATGATTACATAACTACAATAATAGGTGTGATTTTCTTTTTTTTTTTTATCTGCTTGGAGTTCATATTTAAATAATGATGTTGCTCATAATGAATACTAGAGCAAAAAAAAATGTTAATCATTAAAAAATAGGTTTTCATCATCATTTTTATGAAACCTTAGTTAATTTTCTTAAATGACAAAACATTTTGCTAATGCCAAAGCTATTACTGTTACAGGGCTATTAATTACGGAAATTACCACAATTTTTATCTCCTAATGAGATCCACTAATTAATCTCTCATAGACATTGTTCAACTTGCTGGAAGACATTTACAAGTAAAGTATGGCCAGCTGACAAACTTTGAAAGCAACAATATTCCGGGAAAAGTGCATCTTGCTGACATGTGCCGTTCTGTTTTGAGATGTTCAGCGGGAAAGATACTGAAAAAATGTTTTATGTTTGATTATTTGTTTAGCGTTGCTAAAATCAAAAGCAAAAATAAAAAAAGAAGGGTTGTTTTATCACTAATTTATATTCAGAGGCCATTATGGTTTTATCATTACTTTAAAGCAAAACTAAAGTAACTTTTTTAATGAAAACATTAAAAAATAGCTGGGTGGAAATTAGGGATGCACCGATACTTTTCCAGTAGCAGTGCCGATACTTGGCATTTTAATGAGAACTACCAGGGTTGCAGCGTTTGCAGCTGGGACCTGGCTCTGGCTCTCCACCACTGTCCTGAAATCATTAGTTTGTATTGTTTTAGAAAAACTGTCACATGACAATAAACAAAAATGTGTCAGTACTCGTACTTGTAAGTACTTGGGCAAGTACCAGTACTCGTACTCGCAAAAATGGTATCGGTGCATCCCTTTATATATATTTATAAAAACAAAATCATACATTAAAACAGAGATGTACAAACCCTTGGAGCTCTGTGTGCTCCTTACATATGACAGCGGCCTCCTAACTTTTGAATTTTTCTCTAGTCTAGTCCTGGAGCTGGAAAAGTATCTGTACTTGCACTTGTACAGTGCTTTTACTGAGTACTGTACTTGGTATCGGTGCATCCCTAGTAGAAATGATGCATGCATGAAGACCGGCAAATCTGTTGCACTTTTTGTCTGTGAAGGTTCTCATTCATCCAGGTCATGGTATATCTGTAAAAAATAAGTAAAAGCAACTGGACTTGCTGTATTTTTCTTGAATATGTTTCATTGGTCATCCGACCAGCTTTCTCAATTTAGAATGACTTGTACAAAAATTATCTGGGAATAAATATGGTGAATGTTGCTCCAATCCACATAATATGTTAATTGCAAGCAGGTGTTGATCACATTTGCATAATTGGAGCTAGGAGGTGTTATTAACCTGCCCAGAGAGAGGGCATGTGACTGTTCTCTGGCCAATCAGATTTTTTTAGGGCTGTTGGGGGTTGCATTAAAGGCATGGACATGTGGCTTCCTGTTGTAGAGCTCGGTAAGAGCAGTAGGAGAGCACATGGTGTCAGAACTAAAATGACCAATCTCCCCAAAATAATTAAGTCAATTTATAATGAAAGAACCTCATCCAAATAGATTTAAATTAAAATTTGGATCATTCTGTAACTGAAATTTGGACGGATCAGAAATCCGAATGACAAACCAAATCTCATTTCGGATCCAAAATCCAAAAATGAAAGAAATAAAAATCAAATTTGATCCGAAATGATTTTTTTTTTTTTTGCAGGGTTACATGTCTAGTAAGGAGGTGAGGAAAGACTTTGCCATTTGGGAGGGCTGATAAACTGTGCATTATGTAGATGCATGTTTGTGTTCAGCTCCTGGTTTACATTTTATTACAAATGAATTGTGCAATACTCAACACATGTCTATCTTTGATGTTGGTACTTTAATCCATTTTGGTGGACTTTGATGGTGGGTTTTCTATGGATATGACTGTTACATCTAAAATGATTCTGGACAAGTTCTTTCTGTGTCTGATGTCTCTGAAAAGGGACACATTTGGACAGATATTCCTAGCCTGGTTCCTTCGATATTTATGGGGGAGAGTAGATTGAACTATTGGAGCCCAAACACTAATGCAATACTCACCTTTCTTCCTTGATTGGAGCTCTCCATACTGTGTGGGATGAATGTCTAAGATGAACTAAATAGAGATTATCGACCTCTGGATTCCTCTTACAAAGATACAGTATGTACATGGATCCCAGACCCGAATGCTTCCCGCAAGGGACGGATGCCGGCATCGCCGGAGGACACAGCGCGGCTCGTAGGAAGAAGGTAAGTGAAGCACTGTGTAATCCCGAGTGTGGCTCGGGGTTACCGCTTTTGGTACTGAAAATTAACCCCGAGCCACACTCGGGAATACCGCCAAGAAGGTTAATATCTGTATGTGGTTTTCTGTGTTACTCGCAACGTATATTCGTAAATATATTCGTAAACTCATCCAAAACTAACAAAATTTGTATTGCGTCTAAAACCTGAACCAAATTGAATTTTGGAACCGAATCCCGAATTCCCGAAGTATCAAAATATCAGAACTGTACCGAACCCAATTTTTCCGCAGCTTACATGTCTAGTGGATGTATGCTTATGTGTTAAAGGAGATTTTTTTGGACTCATTTTACTTAGCACACTTTAGTCCTATGATAACTAGGTTTTTATTGTGATAAACTTCTTGACCAGTTGGGCATGGGATAGGACCATTTTTAGGGTGGTGAAGCATTGTTTGACTGACACAATGGAAACAGTTGTAGAGAGCTTTTATCAAAAGAAACCTGTTTAGTTCACTGTCACTAGATTGAGTGCCGGCAATTCAATCAGGGCTTGACATAGTTGCACATTCACATCAGGAGCTTACAATCTAAGTTCCCTATCTCACATGCATACATACGAGGGCCAATTTAGACAGGAGCCAATTAACCTTCCAGCATGTCTTTGGAGTGTGGGATGAACCCGGAATACCCAGAGGAAACCCACACAAGCACAGGGAGAACATGCAAACTCCTTGTGCAAAGAAAGCATTACGGTGCCAAAGCATGTGCGCAAACGGAGACACGTGTATCCGCAAGTCATGGTGCGCACATGCCAGCGTGCACACGCACCTTCCTGCCAGTGGCCCCAAATGGACTACTTAATGGGGAAATTTAAGGTATATCAGAACTCCAGGGAACAACCCCTCTTTTCGATTTGGACTACTTAAGGATGCCTGTTGCAATTGCCCATTGCTGAGCTCTCTTTAGCTGTTCCCTATGCTATTGCCTGACTCTGTTCCTGAATCTGTGTAGACCTGGCTTGACTTCTGACCCTGTTGTTCGCTGCATGCCTTCTCACTCTTTCTTTCCTACTATAGAAACAAAAGTGGTTTGAGGTACACAGATCCCCAAATCTCTTGGAGCCAACCCCATGTTAATTTAGTAATAATATGGCACAGAAGGGAAAATAAGGGTTTGTGTTGGCTAGCAGAGTGACAGATCCAGTAAACATCACATCAAAAGTAATTATGTATAAAAATAGAAAATATATTGGTTTAGCAAAGCAATTGATAATAACGAACATTCAGACAATGTAATTGAAATAAAAATAATTCACCCAATAGGGCAACCTCCTAATGACCCCTTTGCAGTCCCACAGATAGGGTTCAAGTGAAAAAGGGCAAAATGTATAGATAACGAATATAATACTTCAACAAATTACAGCTCTAATACAGAAACATTCAAAAATGAACCCTCTGGAGGGACAACCCAAGTTGGTAGGTGTGTAGCTATGACCGTAAGAGTCACGCGGTGCTGATGAGGGTCGACGCGTTTCGCGCAAAAAAGGTGCTTCGTCAGGAGCAGGAGGTAGTCCCCTCAGTGCACACTCAGCGGATGCCCAGCACAAGCAGCAAACAATGACAACAGCCCGTAGTTACGAGATGGGAGATGGTGAGAGCACATCGGGGGCGCCTAAAAGAGCAACCCAGAGGAGGGTTTTTTTGTTTTGTTAAAAAATCACAGCTATAGAGCCAGTAGGACATAGAGCCAGTAGGGTTGATGGCAAAGAACTCCACCAACAGAGGACCGCCGATGCTTGTGTGGCCGTCTCCAGCCACCCACCGCCGATGCTTGTGTGGCCGTCTCCAGCCACCCACTGTTTTTTTCTGTATTAGAGCTGTAATTTGTTGAAGTATTATATTCATTATCTATACATTTTGCCCTTTTTCACTTGAACCCTATCTGTGGGACTGCAAAGGGGTCATTAGGAGGTTGCCCTATTGGGTGAATTATTTTTATTTCAATTACATTTTCTGAATGTTCATTATTATCAATTGCTTTGCTAAACCAATAAATGTTCTATTTTTATACATAATTACTTTTGATGTGATGTTTACTGGATCTGTCACTCTGCTAGCCAACACAAACCCTTATTTTCCCTTCTGTGCCGTATTATTACTTTATTTCCTACTAACCATTCTTCTGAATTCTGACTCTGGTACTGCTCTGCTTGCAAGTTGCTGACCCAGCCTGCAACCTGGCTTCGCCTGCCTGCAAGTTACCGACCTGGTCTTTCTCCGACTTTGCTTCCTCTGCTTGCCCTGGTGCTGCACCTCTCGCTGCTGGTATCTTCACATGATGGTCAGTTTCTTCAATAGCTTCTGAAATTCAGATATCTGCATCATCTACCCTGCCGTCTACAGCATCAGCTACAATAAGTCACGTACCTCTCTGTCTGTACACCATTTGTTCCACCTCTAGGGCTACTCAGATGAGAGCAGCAAGGTGAGGCATTCCTCATCACTTCAGGCTCACACCAGGAATGTGACACTGAACTTTAGGACACCAGAAGACCCTCAGGGAGATCAACTATTTCCTTACTGCATACCCGCTTCCATAGAGTACCAGTTCAATTGTTTGGGCACAGAGTAAGCCTCCCAGCCCCCACATAATGAGCCATAGCGATTAATAGCCATTAATCATGCATTTTTAGCCTTTTCACATTTAATAACAGCTTGTTCACATACCAAAAATATAAAACTATCAGAGAAGGAGAGCGTGTGGGTGTCTTAATGCAAATAGAGGATTAGCGATCCGGCATACTTGCCTTCCCTCTATTTCTTTCCAGCAGAGCCCTTTTTGATTAGCTCAATGAAATGAAATTGGAAACATTTCATGTAATTTTAGAAAAGGTCTGACTGGCAAAGTAGTCAATTGCCCCCTCTGCATTCCCCATGTTCAATTGTACGGCTATAATTACAGGCCCTTTGCAAAAACTTTGATGTCAATCCTTATTAATTTCTAATCGCAGACAGAAGTAGTTTTAAAACTTCATCTAATACCTTGCAAGAAAACTTCAATTTGAGGTGAAATTATATATTTCACACCTTCAAACGGCTTTTAAAGCTTTGATAATATGTTGTAATATAAAAGGAGCTTGAAGCCTTTACAAAACAAAAGCTGTTGCTTTTAACTCACTTAAGATTTTTTTTTTTTTAAACATTTTGAGTAACAAGATATTGCGCAAAACAGACAAAAATAAAAAATAAATATTAAAAAGTCACAAATAAGCCCGAGAACAACCAGGTGTTGGCGTCATGAGCGGTGTTAAAAATGTATAGAATCAGCACTGGGGGTCTCTGGTTCGAATCCAGGCCAGGTCACTCTCTGCAAGGAGTTTGCATGTTCTCCCTGTGCTTGCGTGGGTTTCCTCCGGGTACTCCGGTTTCCTCCCGGCACTCCGGTTTCCTCCCACACTCCAAAGACATGCTGGAAGGTTAATTGGCTCCTCTCTACAAAAAAAAATTGTCCCTCTGTATGCATTTGTGATAGGGACCTTAGATTGTAAGCTCCTTGAGGGTAGGGACTGATGTGAATGTGCAACTATGTAAAGTGCTGCGTAAATTCTCGGCGCCATATAATACCTGTAATAAATAAATACAGAAAAGTTCAAAGTGAAATTGTATATTTGTCAGCTCAGAAAACAAAGACAAGAAAGTAGTACATCACGCATAATGACATATTTAATATAGTTATCTGCTTACTTCACAGTATATTTAATCTTTCCATATTTTTAAATCTGTAGTTAGGTAATATATCAATTCAGGGATGAACCAATACCGGTTTTTCGGTATCGAGTACGCGTACAGATATTTTGCTTTCGGTACTCGCCGATACCGAGTACCGATACCGGTACATCCGCTGGCATGGAGCCAGCTTCCTGGGCAATCTGATTGTTTGGCCGGCTTGACTGTGCTTGGCTGGGAAACCGGCTTTCCATCCAATCCGCATTGAGCCGGCTTCCCAGGCCAATCGCACGGGAAGCTGGCTCCATGTTCCCCTACAGCACTGCCGGTCAGAGGAAATCTTCCTCTGACCAGGAAGTTCCGGTATCAGGGAAAAATAAGTCAAGGCGACTGGACTTGCTGTATTTTTCTTGAAGACGTTTCACTGGTCATCCGGACCAGCTTTCTCAATTCAGAATGACTTGTACAAAAATGATCTGGGAATACATATGGTGAATGTTGCTGTAGCTGGGGTGTCTGAGAAACTCAGAAGGGATTTTAAAAAACATCACATCCCTGTCTGCTTTAAACCCAGCAATACACCGAGGCAACAACTGGTTCACCAAAAAGACCCAACGCCAAAACGCAAGATGAACAACATGGCGTATGCAGTCCAATGCAGTGAGGAGTGCTCGGAATTGTATGTCGGTGAAACAAAACCGCAGCTACACCAGCGTATGGCACAGCATATAAGAGCCAAACCATCTGGTCAGGATTCAGCAGTGTACCTACATCTAAAGGAAAATGGTCACTCCTTTGAAGACAATCAAGTACGCATCCTAGACAGGGAGGAGGACAGGTTTAAAAGAGATGTGAAAGAGATCTAGCTCCAATTATGCAAATGCAATCAACACCTGGTTGCGACTAACAGATCTGGCTCGGCTGATTCGAAGTCCTTCTGCACTTCAGCTCAGCCGAACATGCGGCCGTACAAGCCACAAATGAATAGCTGAACAGCGTTCGGCTCACTTCACTTCAGCCTTCGGCAGCTTTGTGAATAACCCCCTATATGTTTCCTCCTGGCTGCATTGGTTTCCCATTGTTCAAGAGGCTGCTATTAAATAGGTCAGAATTATGTTTCAGTAAACAAGCTATGAATATACGGCAATAACGGGGTTAAAACCATCTGGATTAAACTAAAAAAAAAGAATCAGGCCATTTGGTTTGTATTGAAATAGATCCCAAATGGAAGTAATTTTTTAAACAAATATAAATGAAGCACGAGGGTTACGAGGGAAGTTACAAACAGTCATTAAGATCCGTAACTACCAGTAAACCTAATTGACGGAAAATAATCTGAATTATTATGTGTGGCTGTATTTGTTAAAAATTTTAATTTACATTTCAACTACTGTGATCAGTTCTACACACACATATATAATTAGAAACATAATAATGTATATTTTTATGATGTGCTAATCATTTCTAATTTCAAAGCTTGAGATATGATTAAAATGTATTCAGGTATGCTATTCAAAATATTGTTCTCAAAGCTTCTGTTTCATCTGTGCTGTAATTAGTCTTCTATCAATGGAAAGTATTTACATATGAAAGTGGGCTTTAATCAGGACAAACATTCATTTGTTTTAAAATTCAGGACTTTTTGAAAAACTTATTATCAAAATATCAGCTCATAATGCAAATTCAAATTTTTATTTATGACTCGCTTGTATTGTAGTAGGTCATTATTTCTTGTGGAAAATAGATTTTAAAGGAATAATAATAATAATCATCATTATAATCTTATACAATACTATAAATTTTATACAATAATAACTTATTAACAATTAATATTAATAATATAAAAAAAGAAAATATTTTTTTTTTTTAAAATGACGCACGCCAACCCAACCGCACGCGACAAACTCCTGCTGCATAATGTAAAACCTGAATATATATATAAAATATAAACAATTGGGCTCGTTTTGATCTATGGGCTAAAATAAAGAAAATATACTCACCCGATCCTCAGTCATATGGCGGTCTGTGCTCACCTCTCTCCTGCTCCGGCTGTGGAATGTCCCTCGGCGTCCTCATGATATCACAGATCCTTAAATCATCAGAACCCTGAGGAGAGGAAGCTGCGGGGACACATGTAGCAGCCAAGCGAAACTGAGTATATTTTCTTAATTTTATACCCTGGAACAAAATGAACGCTTATCCCTTGCAATGCGGGGTCGGCCACACTGAGAGGATTATTTTTTACATTTCCTGGAGTTCTTCTTTAAAGTAATATTAAACTCTCAACTAGGGATGTCCAGATACCAAGTACCGTACTCGGTACAAGTACAAGTAAAGATACTTTTCGAGCTCCAAGACTAGACTAGAGAAAAGTTCAAAGGTTAGGAGGCCGCTGTCATTTGTAAGGAGCACACGGAGCTCCCGGGATTTGTACATCTCTGTTTTAATGTATGATTTTGTTTTTATAAACATATATAAAGGGATGCACTGATACCAGTTTAGCGAGTACAAGTACTGATACTTGCCCGAGTCCTCACAGATACAAGTAAATTTTTGTTTATTGTCATGTGACAGTTTTTCTAAAACAATACAGACTAATGACTTCAGGACAGTGGGGGAGCGCCAGAGCCAGGTCCCAGCTGCAACCGCTGCAACTGCTGCAACCCTGGTAGTTCTCATGAAAATGGCAAGTATCGGCACTGGTATCTGAAAAGTATAGGTGCATCCCTACTCTCAACCCTATTTTTCCAATAATGAACCCAGATCAAACAAAGTATTTATTTACCTTTTTTTACCCAACCACTTAGTCATCATCCACCAGCTCCACTTCCCTGAACTTTCTGTTGAGTACAAGATCATAAGACACAGAGCAGTCTCCAGCAGCCGTCCATCTACTAGCTTGGATGAGGGAGGAGCAGGAGGATGGGAATGTCTTGTTGTGTCTGTGTGTTTGTAGAGTCACACACAGCTTACTAGCACACACAAGGGTGTCTCCATAGGACCCTGCAAGGGAAAGGAGCCACCCTATAGCAGGATATCAGGACCAGTGCTCAGGGGACCAGCTGATTCTGCAGGAAACTAAAACTTTTGAACATCAAGCAGCAGCAGCCATTGTAAGTGATTTCATCAGCATTTGAAATAGCTTAAAAACCTTTTGACTTTAAAGGAGAACTATGGGGTCAGGGCTTTTCCCCATAGTTCTCCTAAGGGTCACGGGAGAACACAAACTAACGTTCTTCCGTGACCCAAAGCTCAGTATACCGTGAGCTACAGCTCGCGGTATACTGAGACGCCGCAGCCGGATCGTATCCCGACATTGCTGTCGAGATCCACCCAGCTGCGGGATTGACAGCTGGCTCTGCCTATCCAGAGGCAGAGCCAGCTGTGCCCGCCCATTCCCCCTTCTGTTCCGCCGATGGATCGGAGCGCTGGAGGATCGGACAGGGAAGGGGGGAATCCCTACAGGGAGCCGTGAGTGACAGTCAGGGCTCTCTGCAGGGATAGATCGAGAAGTGAGTGAGCGCCGGTATGTGTTCGATCACTTCCCGATCTTTTGAGCCGACCTGTGACAGTCTCATTGTCACAGGTTGGCTCAGATTATGAGGCTGAGTGAAAATCACTCGCCTCATAATTCTCCTTTAATATCACTTCAAAGCTAAACGTCCGGCAAACAGACGAACATAATGAATAGATATGTGGGAGTTATTTTCCTTGCAAAGGATTTGTATTTCTATCTTGTTCTGGGCATGCTCATTCATTTAATAGGTACCTGCATGTGCTTCGGTTTAACACTTAGAAAATCAGAGATTAACAATCTGGCTTGTAAGCTAATAAACATAGTAACTCTGACTCAAACTGTCACACTTTATGACTAATTATTATCTTTTTATTATTATTATTATATTTTTTTACTTAACTTTTTTCAAACTGATTAACTGTACAATGATGACTAAATAAACTTACTGCTGATGATTAAACATGAAGAAAGTTTTGTTTCTATCATTTGTCTGTGACACCACTGCATTCAAATGATTTGCACTCCAATTATTCCCCTCTAACTTTCACACATTGTTAAAGTTTTCCGTGGCTTGCTTTTAATTAATTCCAATCACTTAACTGCAAGTAGTAATTAAAACAAAATATTATATGTTATTTACTAAATGGTACATAGTACTGATGAGTTACTAAAAATAAATGAGAAAAATGAACCTTGTACAACCAAAAATAGTTGCAATTTGCTTTAAGGTTAATTGCAAGTATAATTATTCATTCAAATTAAAAAGATTAATGATTTTTTTATTTCTTTGTATTAATAACAAGAAACATTTTAGGCTATCTGATACAAAGAGCTTTTTTTAAAATTTTATCATGCTGTATCAATTTATTTTTTACAGCTTAGTATTTTAGTTTTTCTTTCACTTATAAACAGCAACCTCATCATCATAAAATGATTAAGTGTGACTCATAGGCAACATTTTTATTTTATGTTGTAATATTTCTTACTTGCAGTTATTAAAACAATAATAATATAGTAATATCGTCAGAAAGGATTAACTATTGCGGATGACGTCATCACGTCGGCGCACGCGCAGTACGATGTTTTCAGCCTATTTAAAGCGCCACAGGACTGGGATTCATTGCTGAGTGATTGCTAGTCAGCACCAGTCTTCTGCTCCTTTGTACTTCCTGATTACCTGAATACCTGGCTTCCTTGTTGACGTTCCCCTTGGATTATCCCTCTGTACTTTGCTGTCCGCCTCCTACCGACCCGTCTTGTCCCTCGACCATTCTCTGGATCCTGTCTGGTACTTCGCTGTCTGCCTAATATTGACCCGGCTTGTCTTCACTACCTCTGCACGGCTGCCTTCTCTGCTCCACTACCATCTGCTGCAGACACCTGGAAACCTTGATCCGGCACCCGTGCACCCCCTGCCTGAGCACACTGTCCTCACCCCAGTGGTCATCAGACGGGGTTGCAAGGGAGGTCCTCCTCATCACATCGGGCCCACACCTCGGACCTAACACCGACATTACTGTCGAGATCCACCCAGCTACGTGAGTGACAGCTGGCTCTGCCTACCAGAGCCAGGTGTACCCGTCCCCTCCTCCGTCCGTTCCTCCAGTCAGCGCTGGAGGATCGGAGAGGGGAGGGGGGAATCCCTGCAGGGAGCCGTGAGTGACAGTCACAGCTCTCTGCAGGGAAATGATCGTGAAGTGAGTGAGCGACGGTATGTGTTCACTCACTTCCAGATATATTAAGCCGACGTGTGACAGTTTCACTCACCTCATAGTTCTCCTTTAAGTATTAAGCAAAGTTCTCAAGTTCCCTCTATATACAGTATATAGTAGTAGTCATACTATCCATACAAACTGAGTCTATTAGGTATGTTTAAATACATAAATCTGCGGTTTAAGATATAACAACTAACATAGGTTACTGTTGCCACAAACACAGAGATGGTGTTGTGCTTCTATAGTACCTTTGAGGACCCATAATGATATGAAAGCTTTGTTGTTATTTAAAATATTTTTTTAGTTACTAATAATAATAGACTGCTATAGCTGTATAACCCAAATGTAATATAATATAAAAATAACCCCACTATAATTTCATTACAAATTAGCTCACTAAACGTGAAATTGTAGTCCATCCTGGGAGTGAGCTTGGAGTGGTGACTACTTTACAACACACACAGGGACCATGGAGAACACAAGTAGGGAAGTGATCCCTCCAGAAGGAAGGACAGTGTCATCACCAATTCAGAGATGATTTGAGGATCTACAGCCGAGTGATACACAAATAATTTTTTTTAATAGTTAAGGTTTTGAATTTAGTGTCACTTTAATTGTGGTTTGTCTTTGTTGTGGTAAGGTTTTGTGGGAGAGTTGGGTGATGGCCAAGTGGGGGAGAATATCTGGTCACCTCTAAACTAGACATGTGCATTCCTATTCGGACGAACCGGCAAATTAACGCAATTCAGTTGATTCGGCGGGTCGTTTAAATCTGAAATAACGAATGGACTATATACCCGAATATATGAAAACTGTGTTCAGGCATGCATACATTTGTTTTCAGAACATCTTGGAGGTGGAGCACATGATGTCACATGACTGTGACGTCATACGCTGATCGAGCGGTGGCCATATCGGCCACTGGCACGTTCTTGGAGTATATCTTGGTACACACCAAAATGGTGGCACCCGAACGTGCGGGCGCCACCATCTTGGTGTATACCAAGATACACTCCATGATGCGGGCGCCGCCATCTTGGTGTATACCAAGATACAATACACGATGCCGGCGTGCATGCATAGAACGCGGCAGCAGCCGATATGGCCACCGCTCCTTCTGCAGTTTCATTGTGCGGTTTCAGAGGAAAATGTGTTTCCTTTGACGAAAGGAATGAAAATGTTTTTCATTTTCATTTGTTTTGTCTGAAAATGTTTTGCTATGTACAGGTCTACTCTAAACTACTGTGGTCATGTGTGGGAGAAAGCACTCCTTCACATTAAAAATGCTTATCTTAATATACCTGAAACTGAAAAAAATGTTTACCTGCATCTATTGCAAGCCCATTGATTCCTCATTAAAGGAGAACTATGGGGTCAGGGCTTTTCCCCATAGTTCTCCTTAGGGTAACGGGAGGACACAAACTAGCGTCCTCCCGTTACCCTAAGCTCAGTATAACGCGAGCTACAGCTCACGGAATACTGAGACGCCGCACCCGGAGCGGATCCCGACATCGATGTGGAGATCCGCCCAGCTGCGTGACTGACAGCTGGCTCTGCCTATCTAGAGGCAGAGCCAGCTGTACCCGCCCCCTCCCCCGTCCAATCGGCCTGGCAGGTCGGAGCGGGGAGGGGGGAATCCAGCCCCTGCCCTGTCACGGCAGAGAGCCGTGACAGGATCGAGAGGTGAGCAAACGCCGGTACATGTTCGCTCACCTCCCGATCTACTGAGCCGACCTGTGACAGTCTCATTGTCACAGGTCGG
>NW_017306452.1:1058497-1140068 GCF_000935625.1 Nanorana parkeri | reverse complement strand
CCGGAGCGGATCCCGACATCGATGTGGAGATCCGCCCAGCTGCGTGACTGACAGCTGGCTCTGCCTATCTAGAGGCAGAGCCAGCTGTACCCGCCCCCTCCCCCGTCCAATCGGCCTGGCAGGTCGGAGCGGGGAGGGGGGAATCCAGCCCCTGCCCTGTCACGGCAGAGAGCCGTGACAGGATCGAGAGGTGAGCAAACGCCGGTACATGTTCGCTCACCTCCCGATCTACTGAGCCGACCTGTGACAGTCTCATTGTCACAGGTCGGATAGAACTTGAGGTGAGTGAGAAGCACCCCCCTCATAGTTCTCCTTTAAGGGTACTTAAGGGTACAAGGGTATACAGATTCAACATTTTATACCCTATGTTCTGAACTCTATTACAAATCTTAAACTCAGCAGGATTTCTTTAGCTTTGATTTTACAAAACAAAAAACATATTGTTGCTCTATTTATGTTCAACAAATGTAAATGTGGGTCCCTAATTTCCCCTTAAATGTCTTCAGTTTATCATAACAAGCGTTCAACCCATTGCGGTATGTCATTGACATGCAGACGAGCTAAACATCCTCAGCCAATGGTGTTTATCTCTGAAAAAAATCAGAAATATTCATGGATTCGGAGAGCAGAGTAAATTTATTGTATGCTATAAATAAGATTTTGATAAACTGCATTTCTGACCTTGGAGAGCCTGGCTGGCACATTACGGGACTTTGATACACAACATGTTCGGTGTCTGTGATTTGTTGTCAGGTTTTTGAAGGAGATGGTGGGAACTGCAGACATGGGCCACTTAGACAGCCACTCCGAGCACAGTTTTATACTGTGCTTTTATCTTTACAAAAATGTTTTATTTTCAGTTCTAGACCTTGGGGTTTTTTATACTTTGAAAATAAAATATTGCATTAAAGTTTTGTTTTTTCCTTTCTTATAAATGTACCGCGTTCCTAACTGAAATTGTCAATAGTCAAAGTAAACCAGTGAAGTTCAACTACTACATTTACAATATGACTGCAAGGTGGGCATCTGAAGGTGCCTGTGTTTGATATCCAATGGCTTCATAAATACCTGGGACACTCCGTTATGCAAATATTGACTTTACTGACAAAGTCAGAGCACAGGTCTGCCCCTATCTGCCTACCATGCATCATTTTGCAATCAGTCATTGCATAAGTGGGCAGACAGTGAGGTGAGGGAGGGGTGAGATAGTACTCAAACATAACGTTTTTTTTAAATGAGCCTTGGAGAGAGATAGTAATTTTAAACTATTGCCAAATGTGTTTAATAATAAGAGTGCCAGTCCCTGCAATATTCAGAATTTCAGGTTTCCATACACACATAATTAACCCCTTCCCACACTTAGGCTTCCCTTAATTCCTTAGAGCCTCAACGGCTACCAAGTATCACAATGTGGATTTTTTTTTTTATTAGAGATTGACCTAGCCTCATAGTCTGTTATGTACCTTGATGAAGGGATTTCTCATGCACCTCTCATCCAACACCCCTGGAAGTAAGGACAGGGAGTGTGGGGATACAGAGTGGAACGAGTACCGTTGTAGCAAGTGGATTCTGCACAGAGTTCAGTTGCAACACCAAGTGACTGGAGACAAGTGACAGCTGAGCAGCAGAAAGGCTATAACAGGAATCAGGAGCAAAGTTGAGGTCACAAGTTGAGGTCAGTAATAGCGCTATCAGAGCAGTAAAAATCAGAAGTCAAAATCCAGTCTGCTTCTGTGTGTCTGAATGCTCACTTGTCTGATGCCTGTCTTGACCCTCGGCTACATTTTCTGCATTCCCAACTCTCCGCTACATGCCCCGACCTTTTGCTACGTTTTCTGGATAAACCTTCGTCTGCTGCCAGCCCTGACCTTTTGCTATGTTTCCAGGATTCCCCTTCTACTTCTGCTCTCACCTTCCACTGCCCTACTCTACATTTACTCTGCAGGTTTGTACTAGCATTCACAGCCAGAGTATATAGATTAAGTCCTGGGGGCATCCGTGTACTGGTATGTGCGCTAGCCTTAGGGAAAGAAAACTGCTAAAGGTGAAATGCGTCATCACTGTATACTCGGACCTGGGTGTTTGCATACGTGACCTTACACTGAGACAAGCAGATGTTTTGCATGTCTTATGCTATGGACTTGCTTTACAATGTGCTCCTGCAATGAACTGTGTTTGTTGGCTTTCTTGCTGAATATAAGAGCAGGGCAATCCTGCTTGGACTGTTTCTGGGTGTTTTTCTATCGGTGCATTGCCACTACTAGTTGAGCCTGTCTCTAGACAGACAGACAGACATATAGATAGATAGATAGATAGATAGATAGATAGATAGATAGATAGATAGATAGATA
Organism: Nanorana parkeri; assembly: GCF_000935625.1. Classification (NCBI taxonomy): domain Eukaryota; kingdom Metazoa; phylum Chordata; class Amphibia; order Anura; family Dicroglossidae; genus Nanorana; species Nanorana parkeri. The sequence continues at coordinate 1,137,717 of NW_017306452.1, read as the reverse complement.
GATAGATAGATAGATAACTACTGGTATGATGCTGAAGTTTTAGCTATAATACATAAACTGCTGCATTTTGTTGCTTGCCTGAAGATCCAATTGCCATGTGCTTTCAGTGAATTGAAAAATATACTTTGATAATACAATGCCAGATGGAATTATATTGTGAATTGACAAGTCAGCCGTTTTCAATTAGAACATTGATTTGTTTGCCAGACACTCCTAATGATTTCTGGTTTACATTGTAATGGAAGGCTTGCATTGTGATATGATCAATTAGGAAAATATCGTAAACTACTATGTCAATGTACGTCAGTGACATTTGTGTAATTTTGAAGAAATAGCCACGGGTTCCGGTGTACTGGCACAGAAACACAAATATGACTCGTAACACTGTTAATCTTTCAGAAATAGTTAAAGGGGTATTCCATTTTATAGGACATTGTTTTGCAATATGAACTTTTATAAAGCCGCCACTATGCAAATCCTATGTTCAAGATGAAAAAGGCACAAAGAGACATTAAAGCTGAAGTTTAATCTGCTTATATTCTCCAACAAGCTAATAACATTTTAAATTAAACTTTTCCATGTACATGCTGGAGGATCGGAGAGGGGAGGGAGGAATCCCTGCAGGGAGCCGTGAGTGACAGTCACGGCTCTCTGCAGGGAGATGATCGAGAAGTGAGCGAGCGTTGGTATGCGTTCGCTCACTTCCTGATCTATTGACCAGACCTGTGACAGTTTCATTGTCACAGGTCGGCTCGAACTATGAGGATGTGTGATTTTCACTCACCTCATAGTTCTCCTTTTAATAGTTATTATTTAGAAAAGGTTAATAATGAAGCGCTGGATAGTTTTAGTTGGCTAATAAGAGCTGGACTTTTAGTTGGATAATAAGAGCTGAACCAACAGTTTTATTTAGTTAACTGTTAAAGAAAAAAATCTGTCTTTCTTTATTGAATATGAGTATTTGATATTTTCCATTTACAGCCATGTAGAAGAAGCTCAAAACCATGTGAGATAACAGCTGAAGGATCATTAATCCCTGAGAAAGCTTCTGGTTGAAATCCGGGTCGGGATATGGGATGTTAGCCATTTAAAGCAAATTAAATATTAACCCTTGCATAGGACTATCCCCACACTGCAAGGGTTAAGTGCATGTTCTGGTCTGGGGAAGAAAATACTCGCCTGATCCCTGGAATCAACTGGCTCTTAGACCGGTCCCTAGAGCCTCTTTTCCCTTCTGCTGCAGTGGTCTAAGGTCCATGAGTCATCATACACTATGCATATACACTGAGCATAGAATGCGAGGACACCAAGAGACATACCATTGCTGGATCCAAGGATCGGGTGAGTATAGCTTTGTTATTTTCCTCCCTAGACCAAAATGAGCACTGAGGGCCGGTGGACACCTATGGGACACCCCGGATTGCCGGATGGTAAGTAGTCGTATTGTTGTGCACTGAACGCGCTGTGGGTGCCATTATTTTCCAATGGCACCCCAGTCGTGCCGGGCGTGGTTTCCCGCTATGATTCCGCCCGTGCTTCTCAACACGTCGCGCATTGTGTATCACAGAACAAAGGTACAGGAAGATAATGGCGCGATTGATGCACACCTCGTGCATGAGTTCTGCACCATTTTAACCCGAAGTTTACCATAATTATCCTACAACAGCTCATTCTTTCTGTTCTTATCCTTAGCTATTAATTTCCTGCTGACTTTTTGTTTATTTTTATATATTTAATCACTAATATTTTAACTTAAAAAGTGTTTTTGTTTTTTTAGTTTTATGTTTTTGTATATAGATTGAATTAAAAAAAATCATTTTTGCAACACAATATCACGTAAAAAAAAGCCTTTTGTCCAAAACCCCTCTCCCCCAAAAAACAATATATGTATTACTTTGTTATTTTATCCTACAGCCTTCTAATGTAAAGACACAGTAGGTGCTGAAAGCTGTTAAAAACTTGAAATGAAACACGACTTCCTGTTGGGAGAATGAATTACTGCACAATACATGCAGCTACAGAGATCATTAATAGCTTGTTTAAATACCCTTTTATTGCTTGTTATTAGTATGCCAATTCTTTTATTGTGTATAGTCCAGAATTATCCTCCAATACTCATTAAGGGCTTATTCACACAGGCATGTAGATCCGTACAGCATGCACACCCCTGAAGAGGGACAGGTTCAGGGTGTAATTGCGTGCAGCTGTCCGTACATTCCTATGGGCATGGCTGCATGCTGTCCAAGTGCAGGCACCCCGACCTGCATTGCTGTGCAGATGGCACCACACAATTACATGCAGAACCAGCAGGTCTCTGCAGGGGCATGCACGCAATGATTATGGATCTGCACACCCGTTTGAATGAGCCCTTAGAGAGTATTGGAGGAGTTTATGGGAAAAGTTGAATTCCACATTAAAATGTATACTCACTTTTCTGCAGCGGCCTCGTCCTACGAACATGCCACTCGCTAAAGACCTTCTTCATCCCTCCCCTGAGGAGCAGAAGAGGGCGCACAAGAAGAAGTGCCTGGTACAGAGCCCCAACTCCTATTTCATGGACGTCAAATGTCCACGAAGTTACAAGATCACTACCGTGATCTTGCCCAGACCGTGGTGCTGTTTGTCGGCTGCTCCACCCTACTCTGCCAGCCCACTGGCGGCAAGGCCTGACTGACAGAGGGTTGCTCTTTCAGGAGGAAGCAGCACTAAATGTCCCCAATAAGGAGACGTGTTGCGGCGTTCACTGTGCGTGGAGATGGAATGTATATTTTGAAGGGCGCGGTGGGAGGGGAGGGCGACTTGCTCATCCATCTGGGTAGCCCCATCCTTTCTTTCAATACATTTTGGATAAAAAAAAATGTATACTTATTTCTTTATATAAACCAACGTATAGTTTGTGGCAACCCTTTAGCAAAATATTAGACGTTTTGGATAATTCCACTAAGAAGGATAAAACAAGGTTTATTTGATCTGTTTTACTGCCCGGCCCATTTCGCCTTTTGTTTAATGGTTATTAAATATTTTACGGCGAATGGTGAAACCTTTATTGACGCTTTCTGACATTAAAGTCTCATTTAGTATTTCCAGGTTACAATCTCCATCCCAATAGGATGGGGCGGGCTATTAATACCTTTCACATGTAGATGCATCTTCCTAGTTAACTGCATCCAAAATCAGGCAATATGGCTTTTATTGCATTATTAGCGCGGAAATGTGAAATTACTTCAAAGACCAAATGGCGCTGAGGCAGAGTGCATTATGTGTTAGAAATCAGATGGTCATTCTCCCTGAAAAATGTCATCTATATTACAGTATCCATTCATGTACTAATCAAAACTGAATTAGTGGACATGAAAACTTCAAGCACCATTTGTCATGTGGAACTTGCGCTCATCGGCGGTTATGCCGCGCGTTCTCTGCCGGGTATAAAAAAAACTAAGTCGCTTCTGAAATTACCATAATATTTCGGACTCAAGAGTAATGCATTTAAAAGTGAAATGCACAGAAAATTGAATGCCAGCCCAGGAAGAAATGATGGCACCTTTTTAAAATTAATTATAAAACCTTCTTTTTTTTTCTTCCCCATTGCTCTCTCTGTCTCTGTCCTTCCCCCGTCTGTCATCTTCATTCAGAGCGTTTGTCACATTGTGTTCCATTTATAACCTGGGAGAAGAAAGGTTTTGAATATGAAACAAGACGCGCAGCATGTTTAAGTCTCATGAGATGCATTTCTTCCAAATATTCATAATTTCCAGGCTGCACCAAAGACTTTAGGCAAGAATCATCAGGCACAACGTTTATTGATCTTACTATAAACTATTTTGTTGTATTGTGCTGCCCGCAAGCTATTCGGATGGGGTTGATCAATATGAGCAGATTGGCTAGAAATGTTAAGCAAAACCAAATCACTAAAATCTCATTAAAATCTTTAACGTGCTAATGTCATTTTCAAAAGACGTTTTCAATCTTTTTTTAAAATCTGCAGCTTTTTATAAAATAATATCTGGTGATCCTGCCATAGAGGTCCTTGTTTAGGCATTTTCTGTTCATAGGGAGACACTGCTGAGTTCCTATCTCCCAATCACTATCCTACGTTGTCACTCTATCAGATGTTTTTCTAGTGTAGACTACATGATAAAGAACATCATGTGCCTGGTGCTGTCGGTGGGTCAGACGGGAAGCAGCAGAGGCGGCTTTCTATTTAGGCAGCCGCTTGCTCCTCGCTGGGGCTTCACAATGCCCCAGTGATCAGTTGCCTAACATGCCTGATTAGAGAGCCCCCGATGCCTCAGCCTGATTTTGTTCAGCCAAGCCAGCCTGGACTGCCATCAGGCATACCGAGGCGATCTTGGCTGGCCGGGCCTACTTAGGTAGGTGGGCCTATTTTAAGTAGATGTGCTCACAAAAGCAGTGTAAAAAATGTGTGGATATGTAGTAGCCTGCAGGAGCGTCACAGTCACAATCACAAGAATCTCTCCTTGCTGGTAAGAATTCAAAAACAACCACCGGTCACATCACTGTCGACAACGAGCGCTGTAGGCTTAGGCTTGTATGTCTGGTAAACCTGAGTGTACATTTGGGTGAGAGGAGAAGAGAGAAGGGCTCAGGAAAGGCTTAGGAAAAAACAAAAAACTCTTAGGGGGTTATTCACTAAAGAGCCGAAGGATCCAGCCATAGCTTCAGCTGATTCTTCGCTTGCCTCTGCCCTTCGGTTATGTCGAACCAAAGGGCTGCTGTACGGGCTATTCACAATAGCCCGTACAACAGCTGAAGACGGTCGAGCGGCTCAGCTTAGCCGAAGGCATGTGCTTTGGCTCGACTGAGCTGAAGTGACAGTCAAAGTGGGGAGAGCAGCCTGCCTAAGGCTGGCCGTCCGCCCCGCAAATCACAGCTGGGCGGAGCTATTCTTCATCATTTTAAAAATAATTTTTCAACTGTTTTTTTTCCCCTTCTTTTCAATTACATTCTATTCAGCTCGGTACCACGGAGGTACCAAGCAGAATAGCCGAGTCGAATGCCCCTCTGCACTTCGGCTGAGCGGAACATGCAGAGCAAGTTCAGCAAGGCAGCCGATGTACTGCTGATTTTAGCTGATGTACGGCTGAATCAGCCGTAGTGAGCCGGAGTGAATAGCCAAACGTCATTCAGCTCACTTCACTTCAGCTCAGGTATTCACTCGGCTGCCTGCGGCAGCTTTGTGCATGACCCCCTTAGAAATGGGTTACCTTAAGGAAGAGAATAACACTTGGACAAGATTTCTAAACCACCTGATTAGACTTTACCTCTGAGTAGAGTTGAGGGGACAGTACAGAAATAGCCAACACATTTTGGAGATTCATACAAATCCCTCCTTCATCAGGTTTTGTTGGTTCCGGTGTGTGTTGTAAAGTAGCCACCGCTCCAAGCTCGGTCCCGTGATGGAGTACAATCTAAAAACAAATTAGTAAACTATTTTATTCCATAATGAAACTGAGCTTGGAGCGGTGGCTACTTTACAAGACACATGGGGACCATGGGGAACAAAAGTAGCCCCCCTCCAGAAGGAAGGACAGTGTTGGCACCAATTCAGAAATGATTGGAGGATCTACAGCCGAGAGATACACAAATAACATACATTTTTGTTCATAGTTACGGTACTTGAATGTATTTTGACGGTTTAGTTCCTGACTTTAGTGCCACTTTAAAACTTGCAGTGCGGGGGTGAGCCCCACAGCGAGTATAGTTTGGAAATTTTATGATGTCTACAGCCAGTTGTACAGTGTCCAGTATATGTGACTGTTGTCCAAGACCACCAAATAAAATGAGTTTAGCCATTTGTTATTTGTTAGAGGATGGATGTGATCTTTTTACTAGCTCACGTCTCTTCCAAGTCAATTCTTATTTTCTATTATTGAATAAACCTAAAATATATTATTGTTCTGCAGCTCTTGAGAATGCAGGAACAAGACACTTGTCTTAAATATTAGAATCACTCCATTGCTTCCTGTCTCCATTGCTCTATGACTTTTCCCCTGAGCTTCTTTTATGAGACCAATGACATTTTGAATAGACAGGTAACTCATGAATTACATTCCCTAAGTGGAGACATGCAGACTTTTAGACCTATATCATTAAGAATCTGGTGTCTGGTGGGTAATAAAAGTGAATAGCTATTGGTATAGACATTTAGTACATGGCTGAATCGAAAGGTACAGATTAAAAAGCACCAACATTATAGACAAGGTTTTAAATGTCCTTAAAGAGACACTGTTACCTTTTTAACCTTCATTATTTGGTATATTATTGTCTGAATATATAATATATTGTCTGAAAAGCATGTCAGGCAAATACATAAACAAAGAAAGATTTAGATTTGTTAGGGCCCATTCACACTCAAATATTCTATGGCGTTAATGCACATGCATGTCAATTATGCACTGAATTAAGACAGCCTATTAATTATGAAGTGGTTGCCGACACACCAAAATGGATAAAAAAAAATGTGCATGACCCCTTTCTCAAAGTGTAGCACAAAACACGATGTGTTGAGATTGATGTTGTTCAATGGGCACTGCTGTACAATGCATTGGGGTTACCACTCACAATGAATGCACCACAATGCACCGCACATAGAACAGGGGAGTTGCAATGCATTGTGGCAGCACTGTGTGCACAAAAGGGCCTTCAAAGTCAATGGCCTTGTCCAATCTTTGATTAGGGATTGAATGATGTTCCCATTTCTTGGATTGGTACCTTGCTGCTTGGCTGTTACCAGCCCTCCGCATGAACCCTGTCTACATTCCTGTTGCCTGCTTTCATACCTCTGTGTTTATGTGTCTGGCTCCTGTTCAGTGGACTACAGTCACCTGACCCATGCACCTGACTGCCTTGACCAGGGGAGGGCAACTCCAGCCCTCCAGATTTACCTAAAAATCCCATCATGCTTTTCTTCCTTCTAGGAGTCACACCTGTGGCTGTCAGTTGTGCAAAGCCTCATAGGACTTGTAGCTCCAAAACAGCTGGATGGCCAGAATTTCCCACCCCTGGCCTTGACACATCTAGTATTGCCTTGTGTCACGGGGTGTTCTCAAATTCTCCATTGCTTCTTCCTGGTTATTGGACAGGGGGTGCAAGAGGAGTCCCCTCATCAGCTTGGTCTCCACCAGGTACGTGACAATAATGGGAAATATTTTAATTATTTTAAGATGCCAAAATGGACAGTGAAAAAATTAAAATGTATGAAATTCTTTTAAAGTGTACTAAATGACAAAGCTTTTTTTTAGGATAGATTGAGGAAAGCTTAGACTCTCTATATAGTTTTTCTGCAGTTGCCTTTGGGGATTTCTACCTCTCTATCTTTTTAACTAGATAGATACATTCAAAAATTTGTTGGAGTTGTCACCAGAATAAGAAGTGAGGGTGTGTTTTACAATGGGAAACTTGATCTGGTGACAGGAGGGAATCACCTTTCACTTCCTGTTGTGACTCCAGGGTAGGATGTGAAGCGAAATCTCCCCCAAACTAGACACAGATGGCAAAACCTGAAATGGTATTGAACCCTCCTATCAGGGACCAGAGCACCTCCAGGTGGCACTGTGAAGCTGGAACCTGGTCCTGCAGTTCCAGTGCTCACCTACAGGTGTCTCCCAGCAATTAGTCACCACCTGTTGCTGATCTGGGAGGGTATTTGGCCTCTCCTTGCTGTTGAGTCTGTGCCTCAGTATTGCCATTACCTGTATCCTGTTGCCTGCATCCTGTTCCTGGTCCTGCCTTGAATTCTTAAGGTGCCCATACACTTTACAACCCTTGCAAGACTTTTGTCTTGCAAGGGTTGTAAAGTGCTTAAAAAAACGTACGATCTGCCCATCTTGGACAGGCAGATCGTACTTGCGATCATCGCAAGCCCACCCCCCCCTAGGGGCGGGCTTGCGATGACTGCAATGAGGGGCGGGCTTGCGATGACGGCAAACGGGCAGTGTGCGCGTTCGGCAGTTGTCGAACAAGCAGGCCACTAACTCGCCGAGAATCGCACGATTCCCGGCGGGTTTTCAAGCCTGCTTGTTCGATGGAAGACGTGTGACCGTACAGTAGAAGGGGTCGCACGCCTTCCATACACTGCAGATTCTCGTATGATCGCGGGATTTCCCGCGATTCTCGTACGAGAATCGTGCAGTGTATGGGCACCTTTACCCCTGAGGTATCCTGATCGGTGGCTCCCCTCTTGTTGTCCTGCTCCCCAGGGTTTGCCCTGTTGTCTTCAGTGTGTATTTTGTCATTTGTGTTAGTTAGTTAGTTAGTTATGTTACTTGCGGGTGGTGGGGATGCTTATGGTTGTGGTGTTTTGGAGTGGCTAATAGATTATAGTTCATTAGCATTGTTTGGTGTGGTCATGTAATTGGCTCTCTTGTATAGATATCTACACGCTGTGTGGGGACACCTGTGGACGGTATCAAGACACCTTCTTTCTGTGTCCAAAAAAAAGAGTTTTGGCTATTCATACACTTTAAGACCACCATCTCTTGTAGTTAACTTCATGGCAAAACCATATAAAGGGTAATTCTGTGACATAACGATTCCATTGGCGGTAGTGTGACGCCATCATTTGACTTTGTCATGGCTGAGACATTCAGATGGAACTGGGAATGTGACCCATCTGACCATTGCAGCCCTTGACAGCACTTGTTAATTCTGTGACATAACGATTCCATTGGTGGTAGTGTGACGCCATCATTTGACTTCGTCATGGCTGAGACAGTCAGATGGAACTGGGAATTTGACTTTTCTGACCACTGCAGCACTTGACAGCTATAAGGGAAAACCAAGCACGTGCAAAACTGAAATATCAATTCATACGTGTCATCATCCAAGAAGATATGCATGTTCTTTGACTGTGAATAAAATAAAGCCACATATGTTTTCTCATTCTAAAGCTCGGAAGCATCGTCGAACCAGCTGTTTTTGAAAGCACACAAATCTGCTAAGCCGCAGTTGGGTAACTGTTAAATGTTAAAGCGTGGAATGATCAGCGCCTAGCAGATGGCCTGGGAACAGGTTAGGAAATGGCAGCTTTAATACCACCAGACTACGATGTTCTCTTTCACTGCGCTATAAGCAGACGGGGTGAATAATGAAGACTCTATATTAATCGTGTAAATCCCAACATTATTAAATTGATTCATCTGGGGCTTCTTAATATATGTGAAGCTGTTCGTGTACTCCGAGAAAGACAGCCCTCAGCCCTGTGCCAAAGCTTCTCTCATTAAAGCACACTGCTTTATTGGCTGTGACCTCCATGCTTGCATTGTAGAATGGGAGGAATAAAAATTAATCTTTCAGAATTATTCTGAATATCAGCAGGAGGAAATATGGAGGTAGAGCTCCAGATGAAGGTACAAATTCTGTTCATATAGATGGTAACTGGAAAGCTGGTGAAGATATTTGTCAGCTGTGTCAAGTGTAATTCTTCTTCAAAAAAATTTGTACAGTGATTAGTGATTTTGTATAGACATTCTTTATTATTTAAAATGGAACTTTACTCCAGAACAAAAATTTGCAAGCCTTTGGATTGCAGAAGACACGTACCATGGGCCAGATAAACAAAGATTGGTGGTTGTCGAGGAGTACAAATTGCCGCGTTTGACATCCTATTTTGGTTGCAGCACATATAGTTAATTTGCCATCCAGCAGAATGTGCAATTATCGTGCACCATCATCCTCTTGGTGCCTTATTGCACACCTCTAATGCACAAAATATTTGCAAACTCATTTTCTGTTACATTATTAATATGGCATAGATTGTGAGACTTTTCTTGTGAATTAGTTTTTTACAATTGCTACCCTAGTCGCGTTTTTCCTATTAAACTCTTAAAATTTAATTATATGGCCCAGAAAAGCGTGCTTCTGTGTGCCAAAAGCCACTCAGCACAGCGCCATACTGTCAGGGACCAGAGCACCTCCGGGTGGCACTGTGGAGCTGCAACCTGATCCTGCAGTTCCAGTGCTCATCTGCAGGGGTCTGCCAGCAATTAGTCGCCACCTGGTGCTGCTCTGGGATGGTATTTAACCTCTCCCTGCTGTATAGGTACTTGCACGTGGTGTTGGGACACCCGTGCTTGGTATCGTGACACATACCTGAAAGATCATAGCAGCTCCGGCTACTTCAGTGTTTTACAGTATCTTCAGTGGCCAATCAGCAATGGCATATGCATACTTACACTAGGCCAAGCTGGACCATTGTAAGTGTGCAACATCATGCATACCTGGAATTTAGCTTGAACATGAAATCAAAAAGTGAAATATCTTATAAGGACCGCCTAGTAATGTTAATTGTGCCTAAGCAGTACCCTTATAAATGTACCTTTTTTCTTGAAATTCTCTTAAAAAATAGCAAAGCACTTCCTGTCCCTAGACACTTTTGTGCCTTAAGCTGCATAGCTGTATATCTGTAACATGAACTTATCTAAGGCACTGCTGTCTTTGATTGCTAGTTCATGAGTTTAGGAGTGAGATTCGGTGATGTCTCTACTGTGCTGCTCACTGTACTCCTTGCTGGAGTGGAAGCTGTACCTGATGACCTGCAGTGCAAGGTATGACAGTGGCAGCCCCAAATCTCACCACTGGCATCAGAATGTGATGATTGTCCTCCTAGCCAAGGCTATCACTATGGTCTTCACAACCAGAGGGCAGGTTGTTCTCGGTTGGTGGGGGGGGAGCGTTTTGCAGGGATGGCAGAGGACCCCAGACTACACTGTCAGCAGGTCTGTCTGGCGTTCCGCCCAGCTCACTGAAACCACTGGTTGCCAGGAGCTCGGCAGGATGCAAACCAGATTGTCCTACTAAGCTCTTGGCAACCGGTAATGCCTGTAAGATGGATGGGATGCCAATCTAATTTAAGCACCAACAGACTGAGAATGATTGTCACAGGGGTAGTTACCCCTCGACACTCACTTTGGGGTTTGTCAGACCTCATGATAGTCACACAAGGATCTCCGTGCTTCTGCTTCATCCATTGTCTGGATCTCTGCTTCCACCTCTCCTGCAAAATTTTGAATATTATTCCACCAGTCATCAGGTCACCATTTACCTAAATGATTGCATTTTTTTTACTAGATTTCCCTTTGGAATTAGCTGTTATTTTCTCTGAAAAGGTTTATTTTAATATTTCAGTGAGCATTTTAGGGAGAGCAAAGGTATATGTAAATACGAAACAGGTGAAATCTTATATGGCATGTATACTTTTTTTTTTTCTTCCCTTTCTCCTTTACGACCGGGATTTCATTACGGGAAAATGAAATTCACCTTTGATGGTTTCATTTTAGTGTTACTACTTGAAATTCAATAGTCATGTCGTGAATATCAGTCAAAATAAGTATCTTCTATATTCTCTGAGTGTGCAAGATAACTTCACCGTATCTAGGAGATGCTCATTGCAATGATGCATTAATGGTTCCGGCTTAAAAATAGAGTTATAAAAATAACAGTTATTAATATCTTTTATGTATGAAAAGACGATGTAGACCGCTAGATGTACTTAAAGCGGATCTATCAGTTAAATTCACTCTTCACATAAGTCATTAGGGGTTTATGTCACCATTACCGAATCACATTACTAGGTTGATTAACAGAAAAAGACTCCATGTGAATAAAACACACACACAAAAACTGCTGGCCTGGTACTAGCTCTTGTGAGGAAAAGCCTAGCAAAGATCACATGGTCTATGATTGATACCAAGAATTGTAAGTGTTTCACATCATTATAGACTGCAGAGATTTATTGTTTTCAATTAGACAAAACTTATCAATGAGATTTGCAGAGGATCATGGTGCGGCACTATGAAATAGAACTAAAGCCATAACTTTTTTTTTAGTTTTGGATAGAGTAAGGGAGGGTTTGTAACCGCTGTCCACTTTTTTGCCATCTGTATCCCATTGGGAAGATTTCCCTTCTCTTATTGTCTGATATCCACAACAGGAAGTGAGAGGAGATCCCTGGTGGTCAGCCGAGTCACCAGAACTAGTCTTCCTACTGGAAGATTTCCCATCTATTCCTGTTCTGGTGACAACCCAAAAAGTAACAACCACATGAATGGCAGGATCCAAGGTTGCCCAAAGTATTATACTCCCTCTGCCGGCTTGCCTTTTTCCCATAATACATCCTGGTGCCATCTCTTACCCAGGTAAGTGACACACACTCACCCGGTCATCCACATGATGTAAAAGAAAATGTGATTCATCATACCAGGCCTACTTCGTCCATTGCTCTGTGGTCCAGTTCTAATGCTCACATGCCCATTGTAGGTGCTTTTGGCGGTGGACACAGGTCAGCATGGGCACCTTGACCGATCTGTGGCTACACAGCCCCATACAAAACAAACGGTGTTGCACTGCAATGCATTTGAGCCACAGTAGCTCTTCTACTAGATCGCCCTACATGTGCATCATTGAGCCTTGGCTGCCCATTGTTGGGTATGTGTTTAGATTAACCACTGAGATCTTGAGGATTGCTGAATTAAGTTTTACTTGCTTATAAGAATATTACATCAGAATACAGCATTTACAGCATATATAGAGTACTTCCTGTATATCATAGATAAAGGCATGCATATAAAAAACTAGCATAGAATAGATTTGCACTACAGTGCCATCTCCAGCTCAAAAGACAAAACAGTACATTAGCATATGCTGCTGCATTTCCAACACCCATGACCCTGTTGCCAGTTCAATGATTTTCCTTCCTTGGACCACTTTGGTAGGTCATGACCACTGCAGACCAGAAACATCCCACAAGAGCTGCAGTTTGGAGTTGCTCTGAACCAGTCGTCCAGTCATCACAATTTGGCCCTTGTCAAAGTCACTCAAATCCTTACGTTTGCCTTTTTTCTGCTTCCAACACATCAACTTCAGGGACAAAATTATATTAATATTCAGAATTGATATAGCGCCAACAAGTTGCAACGTACTTTACAAAATAAAGGGAGAAAGTACGGTTACGATACCTTTCAATCCAGGATGGTTAGGAGGGCCCTGTTCATGCGATTTTACAATCTAAAAGGGAGAGGCAAGTGATATAAAAGGCCTTAATTACAAAGAAAAAGCTAATGGAGAAGGTAACAGTACAGTTTTTGGGGGGAGGTGGGAGAGGCTCCCCTGAAAAAAATGCGTTTTCAAGTATTAAGGAGTAGGAGATAAGAAGACAGATTATCCCATAAGCATGAGCAAACTAACTATGATCCCCTATAACCAACAATCTTTGCTGAACAATCGCTCCATCTACCTCTTGCACAGCAATAAAATAAGTATAGTCTCCATGTAATAAAAAAAGAATGAAATGCAACATAATAAACAAATCTGTAGTTCTGCCTGCATAGAAATGCTGATACCCCATCCAAAAAAAAATAAAAAATAGTAACCAATTTTATCAGCATATTAAAATCAATGCTCTCCTTATGTGCCATAAAAAAATCGTCTAGCTTGGATGATTTTTCCATTGGTAAAATGCTGATGTAATAATAGAATCCTTTGGTTTAAAATTAATAATAAAAGTATTCATAAAAAAAAGTCTTAGTCTTTTAAATCATATATTTCTTTGTAGTTATCAGAGAAGTAATTTAATTGAAAGGCAGCCTTCCTAATGTTCTCACCTTGACTTAGTGTTTGTAGATTAAGGAATTATTCTGGTCCTGGAAGTCCTCCTGATTTATCACCTTGATATTGCCAAGAATGTTTTTTTTTTAATTCTTATCTTTATTTGAGCCCACTGACCTAGTGGGAATTTAATTGAAGTTATAATTGCACCTATTATGCTCCATGTATTAAGCATATGCTGTTGGGTTTGAAGTAGCTAATGCTAGGGATTTCCGGCCAGTCAGTGGCTGGACAACTGACGGTTTGGCTCTCTGAAGTCTAATATGGTTACTTACATCCTGTGGTTTGTGAATAATACAAGATAATGTAAAAAATTAATAAAAGGATGCAAATAAAAGGAATAAAGGAAAATAAGAGATTTTAAAGAATAACTCAGACAAATGGTTATAAAAAGCAATATAGTCCAAGTATGGTGTGAATGCACCCTGAGTCCCCATTCACACCTAGGCGTACCGGGAATGCGTGCAAAACTCACACAGGTTCGTACACGCTCTTACATACTTTTGTTCCTGCGTTTGTTACATGTCCCTATTGGTTCCAATGGCTTTCAGCACACGCGACAAATGCGGGGAAAGTAATGCATGTAGCAAAATCCACGTTTTTCCCCCTCCTCATTTGTGCGGAGGGAAAAACACACATTTGCCCAGTCACATTTGGGGTGCCATTAAAAGAGATATGTTTTTCCCCATAGTTCTCTTTAGGGTCACGGGAGGACATATACTAATCTCCTCCTGTGACCCAAAGCTCAGTATATCGCCGGCTATTGCCCGCGTATACTAAGAGCGCTGCACCTGGGATGGATTCCAATGCTGTTGAGATCCACCCAGCTTGCTGATTGACAGCTGGCTCTGCCTGTCAAGAGGCAGAACCGGCTGTGACCACCCCCTCCCCTGTTCATTCCTCCACTCAGCGTTGGAGGAGAGGGGAGCGGGGGAATCCCTGCAGGGAGTGGTGACTGACAGTCACCGCTCACTGTAGGGAGACAGTCGGGAAGTGAACAGATCGGTGGCATGTTTCTGCTCACTTCTTGATCGATAGAGCCAACCTGTGACAGCTTCTTTGTCACAGGTCGGCTCTAACTATGAGGATTAATGGAAATCACTCACCTCATAGTGCTCCTTTAACTGGTAATAGCACAGCAAGCGCGTTTCACATTAACTTTATGCATTTCACAAACACGTTTTTAAAGTGTGCATTCTTGTGCATGTTTCCTGTGCGTTCATGGAACGCTCATGTGTGAATAAGAAATAAACTGCCTGAAATTGACTTCAGCAAAATTCACACCCTTTAAATAAAGAAAAACATATTTTTTCAGCATATTTTCCCCCGTGAGGATCTGTGAGTGAAATTGAGAGTTTCCACTAACAGCAAAAAATTAAGCTAAACCCCTCTGCTCATCCCTAGTACCCAATATAATAGCAAATGTATACAGAGAATGTCTGTGAAGGTTCTCATTCATCCAGGTCATGGTATACCCGTAAAAAAGAAATCATGGACTTGCTGTATTTTTTCTTGAAGATTCAAGAAGATTCTGAATTGAAAAAGCTGGTCGGATGACCAGTAAAAAAATGCCAAGTCCACTTGCCTTGATTTTTTTTTTACAGATATACAGAGACGGCCTGGGTAACACATACAGGCCCATTCAGCTTTGAAAGTTTAAACATAAATTGTTTTGTTTTCTTGGAAAAATAAGTGAAAACAAGACATGCTGAGAGAAAAAAACAAAATCTAATTGCAAATGTGATTTGGAAGAAGAAAAAAAAAATCCAATTTATTTATTAAATGCGTTCCGTGAATAATGAACACCAAAAATAGTGTAATAATTAGGGGAAGGTTCAAAAGAGCTCATTCAAAACGGAGGAAATTAAATATGCAAATTAATAATTATCAGAGAAGGAGTTATCAGACAAACAAGGGAACAAAGATTGGGCTCTACAATTCATCATTGTTTAAGACAGGTGCAAGTTCTAAGTCTAAAATTTACAATGCCGAGTTAAGCAGATGCCGGCTTTTCCCCTTTGCAGCACTTTTTTTTTCTATGGTAATTAGCAGAAAAACTGTATTACATGAATATGATCCTGTGCTGTGAATTTATAACTATGGTTCTACTGGTAAAAAGAGGGAGTAGAAACAAATGTGTTCTTAAAGTGACACTAAACTCAGGAGTTAAATCTTAAAAATACATTCAAGTACTTTAACTATTAACAAAAATGTATCTTATTTATGTATCACTCGGCTGTAGATCCTCCAATCATCTCTGAATTGGTGCTGACACTGTCCTTCCTTCTGGAGGGGGGGCTACTTTTGTTCCACATGGTCCCTGTGTGTGTTGTAAAGTAGTCACCGCTCCAAGCTCACTCTTGTCATGTAATCTCAATACAAATTAGTAAACTAAACGTGACATTGTAGTAGTGGTCTCTCACAGGAGTGAGCTTGGAGCGGTGACTACTTTACAAGACACACAGGGTCCATGTGGAACAAAAGTAGCCCCCCTCCAGAAGGAAGGACAGTGTCAGCACCAATTCAGAGATGATTTGAGGATCTACAGCCGAGTGATACACAAATTAGCTCAATTTTTGTTAATAGTTATGGTATTTGAATGTATTTTATCTCCTGAGTTTAGTGTCCCTTTAAGGATACAGACTACAATGTGGATTCCACAATATTAGGAGAATTTTAAATAAGGTTGAGGCAAGTGATTAGCTCAAAATTTACTTTGCTGTTGAATGATGAGTGTTGGGGAAATTATTCTGAATCAGAGATCCTCATTTTTCTTCACTGAGCTGCTTAGGTAAAAATCCTCTAAAATTAGAGCTAGTAGCAATTGGACTTGTTGTGTTCAAGATGTTCACCACTCATCAAAGTACCTATCAGTTCTAATGGGAACTATGAAAATAAAACAGGCTGGTTTTACAAACACCCTCCTTATCATGTTCTTAGAAAATCAACAGCTGCCTTAACACATTGCATGGTGATTGGATTATGGTGACAAAGTTACCGGTGTTGGTATAAATGCTGAGGCTTGTTCCTGACACTCATTAGAAATGAAGAATCCAGTTGGATGAGGGGGATGATGAAGAACAGTTGAATGTGACTAAAATAAGTCCCATTTTCATCATAAATTCCCAAAATAAGTAAAACTACTACACTGCCTGGCCAAAAGAAGTCCCACACTCTAATATTTCATTGGACCACCTTTAGCTTTGATTACTGCGTGCACTTGCCATGGCATCATTCCCATAAGCTTATACAATGTCACAACATTTATTTCCATCAAGAGTTACATTCATTTTTCACCAAGATTTTGTAGTGATGATGGGAGAGTCACTGCTTAAAGTCTTCTCCAGCACATCACAAAGATTCTCAATGGGGTTGAGGTCTGGACTCTGTGGTGGCCAATCCATGTGTGACAATGACGTCTCATGCTCCCTGAGTCACTCTTTCACAATCTGAGCCCGATGAATCCTGGCATTGTCATCTTGGAATATGCCCAATGTGCCATCAGAGAAGAAAAAAATCCATTGATGGAAAAAGCTGGTCATTCAATATATTCAGGTAGGCAGCTGACCTCATTTTTTTAGGGACATAACTTTGCTGAACCTAGACCTGGCCAACTGAAACAACCTCAGATCATAACACTAAATCCAGGTGGTGACTTTTTTTTTGGCCAGGCAGTATATAAATATATAAATATTGTTTATCCTGTCTGATTTCAACCATTTTTTTAAGAAAAAGGATACATTAAATGTTTTTTTGTCAATTTTGTTTAAGCTTTTAAAGATTGAAAATTAAATTATTTCAAATAAAGTTAAAACTATATAAGATAATAAAAACATGTTTTTACATGATACATCAATGACACTCAAGGTACAATGCACTTAAAGTATAACTAAAAGTACTTTTTTTTTTTAAAGAGTTGAATAAAGTAGTGAGAGGTTAGAACCATGGCCAGGTTTTTATTATTGTCTGTGTTCCCCTTAGAGAGAGTCACCACCTCTATCTGTCCTGATTACCACTGTCAATAGGAAGGAAAGTGAGAGCAAATCCAAAATTCTGAGTTACCACAAGAACCCGAAATGAGAGAATATCTTTTAATGGGGACAGTGGTTCCCATGACAACTAAGAGGGAATATCCCTCACATTAGAAAAAAGGTATCTTCTCACTTCCTGTCAAGTCTACAGGACAGGAAGTGAAAGGGAAATCTACTTAATGAGACACATTGGTTTTAACTCTCCCCCACTCCATCCACAATGGAAAAATAAGCTCTGGCTTTATATATACTTTAGAGAAGAACTATGGGGTTAAGGATTTTCCCCATAGTTCTCCTTAGGGTAACGGGAGGACAGAAACTAGCATCCTCCTGTCACCCTAGGCTCAGTATACCGTGAGCTGTAGCTCTCCGTTCGTTCCGCCAGTCAGCGCTGGCGGATCGGGAGGGGAGGCGGGAATCCAGCCCCTCCCCTGTCACGGCAGAGAGCCGTCACAGGATGGAGAGGTGAGCGAACGCTGGTATGTGTTCGCTCACCTCCCGATCTACTAAGCCGACCTGTGACAGTCTCATTGTCACAGGTTGGCTAGAACTATGAGGTGAGTGAAAAGCACTCACCTCATAGTTCTCCTTTAATAAGAACATAGTTCAGCATTGCCTGTTTGCTTAGAACTGTATGTTCATTAGTCAGTTAAATTGTCCAATTTGACTACTGTTTTTATTAGAGAGAAGACATGCTCTACAGGGGAAAAAGGAGGTGTGGGGGTAAATTTGGGTCATGCTTGATAAACACCTTGAAGTGAGTGTTATCACCCAGCAAATCATTAAAGGCCCATTCACACTTGTGCATGTGTTAATGTACATACCTTAATGCTTTCATAAATCCAATTTGTGCATTGTGCTAGGGCGGTGAGGTTGTCAAAGCTGCTAAGCACACACAAAAAAATGCACCAGAATAATATTTGCCAATGCAGTGCACCACGATGCACCATGCGTACATTGTGGGGTGTATTACCATCTACTGTACATGTGTCACTGTTCCAAATGAATGACAGCACAACATATATCCCACATTACCTCAATGCAGTAATGTGGAGCCAGCCTTAAAGTTTCCTGGTTTTGTACATTGCCTCCCTAGTTCATCCCTATGGCCGACCCAGTGGAAAACCCACCTTGCTAACCAACCTTTTCTATGGACAATCAACTACCAATGAAGGGTTAAAAAATATGTCAATAGTTCTGCAAGTTTTGAACAGACCCCCCCCCCACACACATTTTAATCACCATGACCTTTTTGTGGATACACTAGCTGTTATCAATCTAAAACAAATACTGCTTTGGGCCTATAAAAGGCTCGGGAAATTATTTTTTTTGCTGAATTGATTGGGAATTTAAACAAGACACTGAACCCGGTATTTAAAAAGAATATAAAGGGTAATTTCATCCTCTTATTCTTTTAGCCTTCCGTCTATGGCGCTGAATGAAATAATCAGCTTAAATATATGTACACTAATGATATGTTTGTTATGAATATAGCCCACAAGTCCTTCATCAATGTGACAGAGAAGAACAATCTTGTTAATTTCCCCACTCGGAGATGACTGTTTATGGTGCCTTGCTCCGCAGAGTAAGGATAAATTATAGAACATTTGCAGGGGAAAAAAAGAAAGATTTGCTTTCTTTACAAAATAAACAGATGCATATTTTAACACTGAACATTGTTTTTGTCTCATAGAGAGAAGTCTGACAAATTTCAAAGTAATGTGTATGTATTTATTGGTGAAGTATGGTGAGAAATTACAGAAGGGAATGGAGTTAAATGGAGTTGGAGTTAAAGAGACAAATTAAAAGGACCCCTTCAACTTTACTGTAGGAAGAGAGAAGACACAGGACGGGAACATCACGTGACCATGCATTTATGTATTTTGGGCCTTTAGATTATTTTATTTGTGATGTATTTTAGTGATCAGCTAAACGTGGGAGGGGGTAAAGGGTGAAAGATGGTGAGAGTATGTTCAGAGAGGAGCATATGTGGATATATGTTTCCTTATCATTTCATGTTTGTACATTATTGAATCATATACACTGCCCGGCTAAAAAAAAGTCACCACCTAGATTTAGCTAAGCAAATAGATAAGAGCCTTCCATTGGATAATTACTGCACTGATTACAAAAAATGAGGTCAGCCGTCTATCTAAATATACTGAATGACCAGGTTTCCCATCCTCCCCGGAACCTAAAAGGTTTACAAACCGGTGAATTATATTTTACTAACTTAATTTTCTCTATTTATGTCTATATAGCAGCACACATAGTTTACTGGGAAAAGAAAAACACTTATTTAGCCCCCAGGAGAACAGGTAGGTGGCACATAGGCCCCACTTTCCAGTTCCCCCTCCTAGGCACTTAGAGTCCCAAAGAGCCCAGTTCCCATCCACAACAGGAACCCCTTTCAAAGCAGCCTCAAATTGATTTATGTATTACAGGTATTTATATAGCGCAGACAATTTATGCAGCACTTTACATAGTTGCACCTTCACATCACTGCCTACCCTCAAGGAGCTTACAATCTAAGGTTCCTATCTCACATACATAGAGGTCCAAATTTTTTTTTTTTTTTTTACAGAGGAGCCAATTAACCTACCAGCATGTCTTTAGAGTGTGGGAGGAAACCGGAGCTCCCGGAGGAAACCCACGCAAGCACAGGGAGAACATGCAAACTCTTTTGCAGTGGATATATTGGGTACTTTATATCAGTGGGAGCTTACCAAGCTTGCTTGATCATTTACCGTTTGGATGTACCCTGCAGACTTAGTAGTTAGTAATACTATTGTTACAGTAAGAGCGTATTGTACTTTTGAGGGCTCATTTCAGGGCTGTACATTGGCTGCCACATTATGAATAGGGTGTATATGACTTTGGAATGCCAGGTAAATGCCGTAGGATGTCACAAGACTGAATAGCCCTAAAGAATTCACTGGGTACATTTCCCAGTGAACCCTTTATAAATGGACCCCTATAGTGTGAAAAATAAAAATACTTCTGAGAGATATATTTTACATCCGTGAAAGTGTCAAAATTGTAAAATACCATTGGAATTGTTGAAATTTTACTCTTTGATTATACAGGCAGTTAAATAAAAGCTGTATAATTTATTTAATCGTAAAAAAATAGTGCTATAATATAGTGCTGTGGAATTTAGAAAAGCCGTTCATTGTGCTGGGCTTGTTTTCAGAAGAACTGAAATAAAGGTATAATTTCTGCCATTTTGTAAAATAAATAAATAAAAAGTATAAAAGGTGCGGTGTACGTATTCAGCACTCTAGAAATGCTGCACCTTAAATCAAACCTAAGTTTTTTTTTCTCTTTTTTTCCCAAACAAACCAAATGCCAAACCTAATAGCTGGCATTTTAAGACTTTGTAGCTTTGTTTATGCCTCGCTGCTTGTTTAAGGACAATCTATTCCATCATGGAAAAGTATTTTGTGCGTCTTGTCTTCTCAGAAAAGTTTTCACAAACTTTACTTGAATTAAGTAGAATTCTTTTTAATGTATTTTTATTTTCTAGGCTCGGGACTGAAAGAAAAAAAAAACATATTGAGAAGTATATTAGTTAAGTACAATTAAATTGTTGTACATGGATAGGTCATACTTACATTTCTAATCGTAGCAGCAACTTCTTAGCCACATGTTTAGATGTTTGTTTTTGGCTCCTCTGTTTATGAAAATGCCAGTTTCTTCAAAAACTGAAACTTACATATACAACTGGTTCAAAGAAGGGGCTCATCTCCCCTTCCCTGTCTGTTCTGTTTAGAACATATAACATTTTTAATTAGCAAGAAACAGTCTGTAGGCAAACGTCTTCTGTTTTGCTTTCCCTTTAGGAACCTTTAACACTTTAAAGGCCCAGATCTGTTCCGATTACATTGCAATCCATTTTTCAATGGATGTCAACAGATGCCAACAGAAAGGGGGAAAAAAAATAATGGAGGTGAACAGAACCAGTTCACACCGATTTGTTCCGTTTGCGTTGCAACAAACAACAAGGCTTTTTTTTTTACAAGAGGAGGTTAAGAGAAAATGGAAAACATGTGAAAGGGAGCTGAGACCACCCCCTGTTGGTTGGATATAAGAATACAAAATATTTACATTGGATATTTCATGTTTGCCTGAACAAGAAGAAAGAAAGAAAGAAAGAAAGAAAGAAAGAAAGAAAGAAAGAAAGAAAGAAAGAAAGAAAGAAAGAAAGGGGGAGAGAGAGAGAAAGGAAGGAAAGAGGAAGGAAGGGGGAGAGAAAGAGGAAGGAAGGAAGAGAGAGAGAGAAAGGAAGGAAGAGAGATAAAAAGGAGGGAAGGGGGAGAGAGAGAAAGGAAGGAAGGAAGGGAGAGAGAAAGGAAGGAAGGAGGAGAGAGAGAGAGAGAAAGAAAGAGAGAGAGAGTGTCTTTACATTAGAAGGCTATCAGGCTGCCAAGTCTCTGCTGCCAGAGAAAATAAGGGGAGAGGAGCTGTGATATTAGTAAATAGTGAACTTTGAGAATTATTTTTTTTTTTTGCAATGTCTGCTACAGAGGTCTATGAGGGGCTTGTTTTCAAAGCTGTTTTACTACTTTCAAACTGAACTCCAGGAAAAGTTAGGCAAAACAGCTTTTGGGTGATATTGTCTTAATTTAATCTATAGACAAAAAACATAACAAAACATATTTTCTATATTAATCACTGTTATCAATAGAATGTAGATATTAACTGTTATTCTATAATTTGTCCAGTTCAATAGTACACTAAAATTGTGATTCTTATTTTAAAAAAAAAAAGCATTTCAACATTTTTTTGCATATCAAATTAGGGCTATTTTTTTTTCAAACTGTTTTAAAGAAAGAAAGAAAGAAAGAAAGAAAGAAAGAAAGAAAGAAAGGATTTAGAAAATCAATATACCATTGGTGTGGTTTTTGTTGTTTTTATTCTTTTTTCTTTATTCGAGGATCTAAGCGCATAAACAAAACAAAAAAAACCCAAACCCCATATTCCAAACAAATCGGTAATAAAAAGAGGAAAAACCTAAAACAGAACGCTATGCCTGCAGTTACCCACTGTTGATCCAGAGGAAGGCAAAAAAAAAACCCCCTTAGTTCAATTTGCTCCAACTGGAGAAAACAAAATTCCTTCCTGATCCCATAAGGCAATCAGATATTCCCTGGATCAACAATCTCTGGTGCTTAATATACCTATAAGAACTCATATTCTGTGCATCCAGTAATATTCACTTATCGAACAGATTTTAAAAAAATGCTTTAAATGTTATAATTAGCAAACCAAAAGGGAGAAAATAACAGAAGTTTATTGTTAGTGATTACAAATCCTTTTGGCTAAAGGGATATAGTACACACACCACCTGATTGTTCTAATCTGTGAACGGTGCTGTGTTGTCCCTTTTAACATTTCCGTTCCAGGCTGTTTTACTTATTTTTAAAATATCATTTGATTTATACTAAAGCCACCCAAATCACATTCATTTAACTTCAATACCGTGTCCTCCTCTATCACGGTGAGATTGGCCATTTTCGTACACACAATTGAGGGATAAAAGCAATTACTATCAATCAGTGCCTAGGGAACAGATTGGAGCCTTTTGAAAGTCTCATTCATACACAGATTTGCAGCAGTGTTGAGCTCCTCTGATTAGAATCCATAGATTTTAAATTGTATCTAATTAGGCTGTCATAGGTTCATTAATGGCTCTACTGATTCAGCACTCCCTCACCTGCATGCATATTAAAGCTCATTAGCTCCCTTGTCTAAAATACCACTTGCATTAATTGCTCCTGATGTACTAAGGCTTCTCAAAAAACGGATCATCTGACAACTCTTCTTCCTGTTTGTAACACTCATTGCCCCAAAGCTCTGTAGTGGGAGAGTTCAAAGGGGGCAGCGTGTCCTCAGAGGATACTACAATCAAACTGGAAAATTATGCAGCTGCCTGAGCCTACATTTGCTTTGAGAAGTAGAAGACGAGGTATCCTTCTACTTTACCGTCTAGGTCCCCATTATTTCAATTATGAAATATAAATAAAGTCCAAAGATGGGTAGCAAAAATGGTTCTAGGTATGAGGTATAAAAGATATCAGGAGAGGCAGTAGGAACTCAACATTTACAGCCTTTAGGATATTAGGGAAAGGGAGGGCATCTGCGAAAACATTGAAAACTGAGCTCTAGTTATTTTTTTAACCCCCGCCACATTTTTTAAAATGTCCTAATAATACTTTAAAGTCATTGTGCAGCCTGAGCTCGCAGTATCTGTCCAGGAGGAAGGACCACCCACCACCACCCCTGGGGACATCACTAGACCGGCTTAAAGACTCCTGGATTTATAGTGACACTAAACTCAGGAGTTAGATCTTAAAAATGCATTCAAGTACCTTAACTATTAACAAAAATGTATCTTATTTGTGTATCACTCGGCTGTAGATCCTCAAATCATCTATGAATTGGTGCTGACACTGTCCTTCCTTCTGGAGGGGGCTACTTTTGTGATGGCCTACAATCTAGACATGTGCGATTCGCTTCCTTTCTAATCAAAATTCGTACAAATTTTCTGAAATTTGGACATTCGGATACATCCAAATATCCTTTTCCAATGCATCTGAATGTGTCCGAATTCGAATTTCTGTTTCAGAAATTTCGGATCCTGTCCAAATTTCGTTTAAAAACTAAATTGACTAGGACATGTGACTTTTCTGGTCAATCATATTTTTTTTCTTCTATTTAATGCATCCGAATAAGTCTGAATCCAAATTCTGGGAGCCTCAGCTTTAGTTTTATGTATATATGGCTCCCAATGTGGCCGCAACGAATATTTATTCGTACTACAGAATAGTCATTATATATACATAATACTATAGCTGATGCTCGAAAACCCAAATGGCGTCCAAATTTCCGAATAGTACTCTGGAGCTCCCGAATGCCATTCAGGTCTGGAAGCCTCAGCTTCAATATTATGTATGTATACGTATATGGCCTCTAGACCCGTATTGCTTTCTGGAGCTCCCGAATGCTATTCGGAAATTCGGATCCTGAATGTATATGGTTTTCTGTGGTAATCGCGAGGAATATTCATTCGTAAACCAACGTAAATTCAGATTATGTCCGAATCCGAGACCCCCAACCGAATTGAATTTCGGACCCGAATCCTGAAAAACAAAGTAACGAAGAACCGAACCAAATCTTTTTGCAGCTTACATATCTACTACAATCTCAATATAAATTAGTACACTAAATCTGGGATTGTAGTCCATATTTGGAGTGAGCTTGAAGTGGTGACTAGTTTATAACACACACAGGGACCATGGGGAACAAAAGTAGCCCCCCTCCAGAAGGAAGGACAGTGTCGGCATTTTTTATACCTTTCCAGAAGTCTTCAGGATGTGACACACAGGGTCCTTTTCTTCTTCACATCTTCTCCCAGTTGTGAGTGGTCCTCCAGAGAGCAGCATTGTCAGTGCCAAGGAAAGTCCATGATACCTTGCATTAACTTTGAGGTCCTCACTCCTCCAGGATGAATGGTCATCACTGAAACCAGAAGACATTAGGGGTAAGCACTGAAGTTTTATTGACTAAAAGTGAAAAAAAGTGAAGTAAAAAGATTATGTCGACAGTACTCATAAAATGATCAAATACACAAAAAAAGAAGAAAAAATTATAAAAAACATTAAAATAAATAAACTAATCTAAATACACACACAATATAAACCACAATCTCTAAACAAAAAATAAAGTTGATTGTTCCCTCAGCAGTTGAATAAGCAAAACTGAGAATCTTTGCTTCAGCTCAATTTCAACAAATGTGAATTTTAAAGTTTTGCAGCAAAATCCCTCCACTCATCCCTTTCCCTTACAGGCAGTCATCGACTTACAAATGCCCGACTTCCGTACAACTCATACTTACGAACCGAGGTCCGAGACTGCAGTCACTGTACCGTGCATCGTTCCACTAGTAGACGAGTAGTGAGTCTGGATTGTAGTACTGTACTGTACAGTGCTGTAGTTGTTAGTGAGTGCCCTGCCTCTTCTTCCAGGTCTGGTACTGAACAGGAACAAGCTTGGCATCTCCATTTTTACATAAATTTACACCTCTTTTAAGCCAGTCCTCCTCCGTGTCTGAGTTTCTCAGACACCCCAGCTACATATGTGATGACCAAATTCTTCAATTTTTCATGCTTTTCACCCTCACTGGTACTCTTGGCATTCTTTCCTCTTCTTTCTGTTTTGACAAAAGCCCAGTGTGGATACCCACAAGTTTTAAGGGCCCCCTGAGGTGTTTGAATTCCTTCGTCTTGGCCTCTGTTCTGGTGGGAATTTTCTTTGCCCGGTGGTGTAGAGTCCTGATGACTCCCAGTTTGTGGTCTAGAGGGTGGTGGGAGTCAAAAAGCAGGTACTGTTCTGAAAACTGGTTGGATGACCAGTGAAACCTTGACTTAGTCAAGTTGCCTTGACTTATTCTTTACAGATATACCATGACCAGGATGAATGAGAACCTTCACAGACATGTGCAGTGCACTGAACACTTTTATTTGTCTTCTTTGTCTACTTGGTGGATGTAACAATGCCGAAAAACAAATCTGATATGAGTGATGGTTCTGAACAGGGGCACAGACAGCAAAACAAACATAACCCTTCCCTATGCTATCCAAAACGAAAAAACATGTTTTTTTGGCTGGAGTTACAACTAAAAAATGTACCTGTTCCAACTTACATACAAATTCAACGTAAGTACAAAACTACAGTCCCTATGTATTTCATAACCCGGGGACTGTACACTCTTTATAGCTATAGTTTTCCAACCATTGGACCCATCCAGTTCTCCAGTGTTGTTCTCACAATGTAGATAGCGCAACTATCAGCTACAAATGAGTTGTTGTGCATATGATTTTGCCGGATTAGAAACCTGTAGAATATGTGGTGTAACCTGTACCTGACATTTCATTTTATTCAACATAAAAATGATTTATTTTGTTAAGTGAATTATTTTTTATTGTACCTTCTGTCACACCGGAATATGGAAATAAATAATTTTCACCTTAACCGCTATGCAGATATTTCAATTGTGTGTTACTGATTTTATGTGCTCGAGCCTTCTTTCCGAAAGCTTTTAAATGCTTATAAAAAAATCAACAAAAGGGATCGGAATGAATTTCCATCGCTTAATAGCTTGCCTGGTAACATTTCTTTTATATCGTTGATTGTTTATTTTTTATATATTATTCTGGTTTATTTAACTCCTTTCTCCCCCGTGCCCTGCTGCGGTGTAGTTGAATGAATTTAAGTGTTTGTTAACATGCTTTTTGCCTGTACTCCACATTCCAGATGTATTTTTTTTTATAAATATATTTTTTTTAAGTGGCCACTTCAGTTTTTCCCTTTTTTCTTTCCCGCTGTGGAGAGAAAAGCTTTAATAAACATATTTTTTTTTTTAAAGTAGCTATTTCGCCATCTCTTCTGCATCCCGCTGTTATTATGTTGTGTTCCTGACAAAAGTTCATTTCTTTTATGAAGCCACAATTTCTTTCTCTAATAAATTATTTCAGGGTATTTAAATTTCATAGACAAATTTAACTTCAATGGCTCAGAATTTTGTCTTGCTGAGAGTAGTCTTATTTTATTTAGTTAGACAGTGGCCCCCATAATTTTAATAAAAATTTAAAAAATCTGCTTTTTTTTCAGACAAGAATGTTAAGATCTCTTACCATAAACTGGCAACATAACAAAACAAATTCTTAATATAATTTAAAAAAAAAAGTGTTTATCAGTTCTCATGACTCTCAGACACAGGCAGCAGAATCTTAAAAAAAAAAAAATAGGACCAGCATATGACCTTTCCTCCTAAACATATCACAGTAGAGAAGATTGGAACTTGAAAAAAATTTCTTGAGATGTAGTTGAAATACTCAATTTTTGTGTGTGTTTTGTTGTAAGCAGGGGTGTCCCTAGTATAATTGCCACCTGTGGCAGGGGGGTGCTGGTGGTCACATTCAGGGAAGTGGAGGTAGTTGGCTCTTGGTGATCATGTTTGGGGAGTACAGCTTTTTCCTCCATAATTCTACGTGAGGCTCTGCCTCACCTGCCTCCCCTGACCGCACGTCCCTGCACTAATGTCGCTCTGGCCAGCATCCTGGTGGTACAATGTCCACCTCTGGCTGATGTCTCTGGTTGCCAGAAGCTGGGACGGGACACCAGCTAAAGAACCCCAGGTTGCTAAGAGCTGGAGGGGAGATGTGTATGGCCCTTGCACATCTCCCCCCTCGGCTCTTAGCAATCTGGGATGCTCTGGCCAGAAAGGGGGTGGCAGGCACAAGACCTAAAGAGATGCCGTCTGATGGGTCCATGATACCCTGCACTAACTAGATGTCCTCCCTCCTCCAGGATGAAAGGCCCTGGTCATCACTGAAACTAAAAGACACTAAGGCCATCTATTGGTGGAAAGCTATTACTGCAGTGGACATTGCTGGAGATGGGGTGAGTATTGCCACCAGAGCGGGGAACCCTTAAAAAAAGAAATAGCTTGGAATTAGGTGTCAATGTGTTCGCTGACTATGGAAAACTACTTAATACAGACAACTTTCTTAATGTGAAAGTCAGCAAGGAAGGATGTCCCAGCATCACCAGCTGGTGTGTTCCAGAATCCTTAGACTGCAGACAAAACTGAGTGGGGTGGATGGTGAACTACAGCAAGTACTGATTGGACATGGTAAGTTCGTCTCAAGACTACATTTTTGGTTAACTTTAACAAAGTTTTGTGCGAGTTAAAATAAAGATATTTTATTTGGAGTGGTCTTAACAGTAATATTTAACCAGAAGCTGAGCATTGTTCTGCATTGTTTAAACAGATGTTTCGGTGTTTGCAGGCCCAACAACACACATCTGTGAACTATGCAAATGATCGGAGTGTTCACAATACACAGATTTTGTAATTTCATTATTTTGACAACATAATTTGATGTTTTTTTTTACGAGGAATCAGAGCAAGTAAATACACTTTTACTTTAATAAATAAAGACTTTTTATATGCATATTTCAATTACCAGTGATATCCAAATGGAAGTATCTAATTTTTAAATGTGATGCAAAAGCAAGTTGAATGTTTTGGAGAAGGATTCTTAAAAATGGGCAAATCTGGTATCTAATGTAAAAGGAGCACATAGATTTCAATGGACCCTTTCTTTGTTCATGCAGGGCCATGTAAAAAGGTCACTCAACTGCCGCTTCCCCAGCAGAATATACTCGCTTTCCTGCATTTTGCAACTGTCCCGTTCAGTCAATGGGTGTACTTTGGAGTATAGGTGAGCATGCAACACACTCCCCCTGTTCCATCTGACAGTGCCTTGTGATTGGCCCAGTGCTGTCATATGGGGTTGTTGAAGAAGTCCATAGCTCTGTAAAAGTTCCCATAAGTCAGGTTTGACTGGGGTTTTCCTTTACTAGACATGAGCACTTTGTTTCCTTCCGAATAAAAATTCGGACGAACTTTCAGAAATTCAGACATTCAGACACATCCGAATTTCCGAATCCCAATGCATCCGAATGTGTCCAAGTCTGAATTTCTGTATTTCGGATCCCGCTTGTATTACGTTCAAAAACTAAACTGAATAGGACATGTGACTTTTCTGGACAATCGGATGTGTTTTTTGGTTTAATGCATCCGAATAGGTCTGAACACGAATTTTCCTTTCAGCAATGGGAGCCATCTACAGTATATACATATAATACTAAAGCTGAGGTTCCCAGACCCGAATGGCATTCATGATCCGAATTTTAAAATTGCATTGGGGAGCTTCCGAATGTCATTCGGGTCTCAAAGCCTCAGCTTTAGTAATATATGTATATGGCTCCCAAATGCAATTTGGAAATTTGGATTCCGAATGTCATCCGGGTGAAAAGATTCAGCTTTAGTGTCAATATCTGTATATGGTTTTCTGTGGTATTCGCAACAATTATTAGTAAACTTATCCAAAACTAACGAAAATTCGTCTTAATCCAAAACCCGAACCGAAATGAATTTTGGATCCGAATCCCGAATCCCCAAATAACGAACCATCTGAACCGAACCGACATTTTCTGCAGCTTACATGTCTAAGACTGAGCAAATGGGGCTAGGGCAGAGTTAAAATAGATCTGATCTCATGTGAAGGTTTGCTGTCTTAAAGGGAATATGTAGAAAGTAAAGTTCTCTGCTTGGTCCCTCTAGGTTTAAAATGTTGTAACCACTGTGAGGGTAAATGGGCGTGTTTCCAGAAGAGGATTATCTGAGTGGCTTGAGAAAGCATGCTAATCACACAAGAAACGGTCATTGGCAGGATGTTTTTTAATTGGTTTTAGCCTTTGTAAGCTGCAAATGAAGACAGTATTAGGTCAAGAGTTCTCTGAGATTCTCTTTTGTGATAGTTAAATATCTATAAATGTTTCTAAGCAGTACCCTGAAAAATGCACCTTATCTTGAAATGTACACTTGCCATTCCTAAGCACTCCTCCCTTTAAGCCTCGTAACTGCATAGTATGTCTGCAACATAAGATCATCTAATTAACTGCTGTCTCTAAATGATAATGTCACCATCATTTGGTGTGAGTTTTGGTGATATCTCTACTCTGCTGCTCACAGTTGTACTTGCTGGAGGGGAAACCCGTACCTGCAGACCTGCAGTACAAGAATCTCCCTGTTTCTGCTCCTTTCACTGTGAAAATCTGTGATTTCCCCTCTGCTCTAGCTGCCTCTTGAATAGTCTCCCATCAGTCATCAGGAAATGAGGAAGCAAATCTATACTAAGATGGCTAACTAACAGAGACTCAGTGCAGAACAAGACATGGAAAGTTAGCAATGGGAAAAAGATCAGCTGTAGGGAGACCACATGCAATACTGGTGACTAGCCCTTTGCCCTCTGCTTGTCTCTTTGGGCACAGATTCCACAGTTTAGATCTTCTTCAAGTGACTCTTTTAATTTCCCTTGCATCAGGAGAGGGAAGAGTCACTTAAATTAGTGAGCTGCTGTTATCACTAAACAAAGTGTTAGCATTTTTAACATCAGTGCAGATCATCTGCTGAAAATTAGGTTTAAATTTCTGTTTTAAAATGAGTTTTGGTGCTATTTAAAGAGATGGGTAAGTAAGTGTGGAATCTGGTAAGGTAAGCTTTAAAATGAATGTCTAAGCTCAATTGATAAGAGATTGTCTATACTTCTTGTGTAGAGGTGAACGTAGTTATGGAACTTCCACTGAGCTTTGTTATCCATTACTCGTTCATCTGGGTAAAGTATGATTCTGCAGGTTTGATAATTAATTGGTAAAAAAGTGTCTCAAAGGACCTGCTACCAGTTTAGTATGTGCTAGCTGCAGCGGGTCATTCCAAAGAGGAAGCCTGTGCTTACATCTCATAGGTGACCCCCAGTCAAGTAGTGGAATCCAATGGGGATGGGGATCCCCCTGCAGCACAGGGGGCTACAAGACCCTGATACCAAGTCAAATTCAACTGGTTACTCTAGTTGCATTTCAATTACATTTGATGACTTTGTAATAAATGTGTATTTGCATTCATTGGTGCCTTTTCAACATCCGGTTTGAATTCAACTTTAAAACTGAAGTTTAATCTGCTTATATTTTGCCTTTCCTGGCTCCTCCCTCCCACCAGTATCAATTTGCTAATTAAATGTTTTAATAAAACCTTTCTGCTTTCATTACATACCTTATTAAGAACCAGTGATGTCAGGTCTTTGTGCTACTGTATGCAAAGCAGGCAAATCATGGCTGAGGTTGGAAGGGTCAGCAGGGTGCTGCACATAGCTTCCTGAAAACATCACAGCACCCTGGCTCAGTACTCTGCTCATGAGCCATCAGCCCTGATACAAGCAGTAGGCTGGTTCTTGGAATAAGTTATGCAAATATCAAATTGCCTGTAGATTGCAGTCATTCTGGAGGATTGGGCATTCTTAGACAGCTGCATCCAGGCTGCCCTAGGTAATGCCCACATGTGGCGCGTGATTAAAAGAACTGAAATCGGATAAATGAAAAGGGCAGGGCCAGTGACAGACAAGTTGGGAAGGAAAACCGTAGATCATGCTGGACGTCTTACCACCAACAAATGAGGCAGGCTGTATCTGACTTGCTGCAGCTTCTAAGGAGAAGCTCCCAGTGTGCAGTGAAATCAGAGGAAGGTATTTCAGTCCAGCAGAGGAGCCGGTACAACTGTGCAAGACTGAAGGAGAGGCCGGAGTTTTGCTTTAAACATCTTGACGTGTGTTGTGAGAGAAATGGATAGCTGTCACTCAATAAGAATCCATTCATAAATCTGAATATTCGGTAACAAATCATTATATCGGGCATTGTAAAAACGCAGAGCAAAGCAGAACAAACGGGTGAATAAATGCAATCAGCTGTGTTGAATCTGCTCGTTTTTAATTACCAGTTTTGCTCTTAAGCTGAGCACAATACACTACACAATATGGTTTTTTTCCTACACAAAAGCAATGCTGATTCCTTAATACCGCAAAGCTAAATTATAAGAAGTTTTAAGCAAAATTATCAGATGTGAGGGTTGAACTTTACAAAAATAAACTCCAGAAACAGTCACTTCACAAAAGCATTTTTGTTCTTTTGCTTTTTCTTTCGCTACACTAAAGATTAGCCATGCAAAGGAGGCAACAGAGAAAAGTCACTGACTGGTTTTGGTAATAAGCAGAGGACAGTCCTGTTATATACATCCATCAGCCATAACATTATGACTACCCGCAGTTATTGAGTAGGCCCACCTTTTGCTACCAAAACAGCTCTGGCTCGTTGATGCATGGATTTCACTAGACCTCTGAAGTCATGATGTGGTACTTTTTCAGCAATTTAAGCTACAGCAGCTCTTTAATTATATCAGACTACATGGACCAGCCTTTGCTCCACACATGTATTAATTAGCTTTGTCCATCTATGACCCTGCCACCAGTTTTCCTTCCTTGGACCACTTTTGGTAGGTTTTGACCACTGCAGGCTTTTTTTCAGTCAGAGCAGTTAAAGTCTAGAACTCTCTGCCACAAGAAGGGGTATCAGCTGAGAGTATTGAATCATTCAAGCAGTATTTAGATACCTTCCTCAGAGACTGCAACGTACAGGGGTACAGGTACACTTAAAAACAAGGACACACAGGGACTCGTGTACACATACATACATGCACAATCAGTTACAGACACACAAGGGTTGAACTTGATGGACCTGTGTCTTTATCCAACCTCAAATACTATGTAACTATGTAACATCCCACAAGAACTGCAGTTTTGGAGTTGTTCTGACCCAGTCATCTAGACATCACAATTCGGCCCTTGTAAAATTTGCTAAAATCCTTACGCTTGCTAATTTTTCTGTTTCCAACATATTATTAAAACGAGAAAATCAATGTCAATCAATCACCAGTCAGTGGTCATAAGGTCACGGCTGATCAGTGTATATCCCCTAGCAGTATACACTGTGGCAGTTTACACATAAATTACTCAGTTTACTTGCTGTAAGTAAAGGTGGCCATACACTTTACAACCATCGCAAGACCTTAGTATTGCGATGGTTGTAAAGTAATTAAAAAAACGTACGATCTGCCCATCTTGGACAGGCGGATCGTACTCTCGATCATCACAAGCCCGCCCCCTGAGGGGCAGGCATCCGATGACCGCAATGCTGAACGGGCAGTGTTCGGCATTTGTCTCCTGAGCACCGTTCAAACCAGCCGAAAATCGTACGATTTTCGGCTGGTTTTCTAGCGTGCTCCTTAGACAAAAGACGTGTGACCATACAGTAGAAACGGTCGCACGTCTTCGTTCACACTGCTCGATTCTCGTACGATCGAGGGATTTCCCACGATTCTCGTACGAAAATCGAGCAGTGTATGGGCACCTTAAGGGAGTGAGTTATAAACCTTTCGTAATCAACAGCTTTGAGAACCAGATTCACAGCCCTTTAGGGCTACCAAATGGAGCCAAGGAGCATAGGAAATTTGTATGCAAATGCACTAGCAAAAAGAAGTTGTTACTTGCCCAAAGTAGGTGTGGCATGTAGGGATGAGAATCGGGTTCTCCACCACCAAGGTCATTAGGGAGGCTTTTGGAGAAGCCAGCCCACTAACAATAATAGTTGGGGGGCACATATTAGCGTATTGGAAACTGCGGTAGGGAATCAATAGGGAAAGCTGTCACAAAGAGATTAGGGTCTGTTAGGAAGCTGTACTTTAATTCTGATTGCTAGCTCTTCAGGCAATCAACCCAATTTTCCATTTATTATTATTATTATTAGGGGCTTTTTTTGTGTGGTTATTTGAGTTTAATGATTAAATTTGGCTGCTGCTCCATCTAATGTATTTTTCTTGATGCAATATTACCCTTTAGAAAAATTGGCTTCTGTCTCAGGTATTTAAGGTTTTTGGGGAATTATGGAGGCATATTAAGGTTTTTATGTAAGTTTATAGTCTTTTTTAGTTTTTTTTGTTTTACTGCATGGCTTCCTTTTTTTTTTTCTTTGATGCAGCACTCACATGTTACTGACCAATGTTCTGGAGGCTGCCCATATTATATCACTCACATTCACCACACTCCTCCTATTCCCAGAGATACAAAAAAAATGGGTAATTCTTGTAGTAAAACCCCAGCCCAAGCTCTTTGTCCATAGTAAATTTGGGTCTAGCCTTGCTCATTAAAATTGTCCTGCTGCTGGTCCATTTTACACTGCTGTGTCATCTGCAGTATCCTAATTCTTGTAGTAAACTTTTTAAAGAGCAAGGTTAGGCCCAAATTTACAAGAGACAAAGAGCATACTCTGTCTCTAGTAAATTTGGGCTTATCCTTGCTTTTAAAGTTGTCCTGCAGCTGGTCAATTTTACCCTGCTGTGTCATCTGTGGGCACCTGCCTGTACTTTTTTTTTATTATCATTTTGGCTAATTTTACCTCATTAAAATGTCCTGCTAGTGTTGAACTACTACCCAATTTCTGCCTTCCGGACCAGGCTCCCCCCAAGCATGCTATTTAAAGTATTTTCAGTGTTGCTTATCCTCTTTCCTCTGTATGGTATTTTTTTTTTTGCATTGGTGCAGAAAACTCAGATGCACAGATGTTCTCAATGAAAATCCTTGATTACAGATGAGGTTCCAGTTTGCCAAGATTTGCTTGAAAACTTTGCAGGTGACCAGTACATAGTCAATGCCCATGGTCAGCTGAGTCACAAGAAGCAATTACTTGAAGGAATGGATAACACAGCCCCATCAAAAAAAAAAAAAGGGTGGACTCACATCAGCCATTTTGCCATACTGTATATACAGGTGAAACTCGAATAATTAGAATATCGTGCAAAAGTAATTGCAGTAAGTGCTGCAAAAGGGGCCCAAACCAAGTACTGAGTACATATGCATGCTTGTACTTTTCAGAGGTCCGATATTGTTCTATGTACAATCCTTGTTTTATTGATTGCATGTAATAATCTACTTTTTTGAGGTTGTGGATTTGGGGTTCTTGGGGTTTTCATGAGCTGTAAGCCATAATCATCACAATGATGACAAATCACGGCTTGAATTATCTTGCTTTGCATGTAATGAGTCTCTCTCATATATTAGTTTCACCTTTTAAGTTGCATTAGTGAAATAAATGAACTTTGCACGATATTCTAATTATTCGAGTTTCACCTGTATATATATTTTTTACATTTTGACATTGGTACATGCCCCAGCAGCACCCAACTTCCTATGCTTTTTTGTACCGTCTAAAAATGCCCCTCTCCCCGATTCCCCTTCCCCCATTGACTACAGTGGGAATCACAGCTAAGTTCGGGTTCACCAAATTTCAAACAGGATTCACCAAATCGTTGTCAATTTAAACCCGGGCAAAATCACCCATCCCCGATGACATATCTAAATGTGGTGAAACTGAGGAGAATCTGTACTAAAGGGGTGTGGCTTATTCAGTCCAGTTTTCATTTCCTATATGTTTTTCTAACTCTCTCCTTAAGACTTTGACATGTTTCAGGCTTCAAAATTTTAGCCAATTGTCCAAGTGACTATTTTCAATCCAGCCATATCAGTATGCCAACGACTCTTTTCCTATCATAAAAGCAAGCTGTCTATTCACACTGACTGATGTAAAAAAAAAAAAAAATTACAGCAATAATGCAAATGGACAACACCTTCATGACAGAGATGCTTCTTCGATGGAATATTTATTTTTAGTCATGAGCGGTGTTTGATGCATGAACAAATTTTGCTAATCTAGCAGTTTGCCTTCAGAACTTTGCAGAAGCCACTTGAATATTTTGCTTGCAAGGCACACTCTGATAAGGCTGCCTGTCAGCTATATTGAAAAAATAAACAGATAACTGGACCCGGGAACGAACTGTCGGTGAGACTTTAAAGGCCATCGAAATAAAGCTTTCCTCCAGCAAATCAGCATGTAATAAACATATAGTAAAACTTTAAAGCAATTTTAATGTCGTGCTGAGATGTAACATATTTGGTGATATGTTACAACAAAGAAAATACAGATGCACAAGAGCATATATTCATTGCAAATTGCCAGGACCTGCCAGTCATCTAAGGTAGATAGCAGAAATTGCAATGCTAGATGTATAAGAGGACACTTAATAAAGTGGTGCAAGATAAGTACCAGGCCGTTCCTGTCCTGCGCTAAAGTAGGACTCCAGTGTATATAAATATATATACTGTATATACACAGATCAGCCATAACATTACGACCACTGACAGTAGAGGTGAATAACATTGATTGTCTCGTTACAATGGCACCTGAAAGTGGGGGGAGGGGGATATATTAGGGATATATTAGGCAGCAAGTGAGCATTTTGTCCCTGAAGTTTATGTGTTGGAAGCAAAACAAATGGGCAATTGTAAGGATTTGAGGGACTTTGACAAGGGCCAAATTGTGATGTCTAGATGACTGGGTCAGAGCAACTCCAAAACTGCAACTCTTGTGGGGTCTGCCCAGTCTGCAGTGATCAGAGTTCGAGGTGTTGACTTGGCCTCCAAATTCTCCAGATCTCAGTCCAATCGATCCATGGAGGTCCCACCTCACAGCTTACAGGACTTAAAGGATCTGCTACTGACGGCTTAGTGCCAGATACCACAGCACACCTTCAGAGGTCTAGTGGAGTCCATGCCTGGACGGGTCAGGGCTGTTTTGACAGAAAGAGAGACCTATTTAGTAACTCAATATTAGGCAGGTGTCATAATGTTATGGCTGATTGGTGTGTGTGTGTGTGTGTGTATACTATATATACTGTATATATATGTGTATATATATTTTTGTGGTTGGGTATATAAATACCGTATAATAGATCATCTAGAGTTGTTCCAATAAGCTAGTGTGACCTGAGATGTGCCCATGGCCACGCAATTAGGTACGCCTAAAAAGGGGCATACCAAATGAAAAGGTGATGAAATTAGAAATTAGAAATAAAGGGGATGGGTGGGGACAAACACTTCCCCTCCAATATCAGGCAGGAAAGGTAAAAGGAGGAGTTTATATAGCCATAATCCCCTCTCACAAATACCGATTAATAAATAAACCTTAATACATATACTGAATATAAAA
Source organism: Nanorana parkeri (assembly GCF_000935625.1). Taxonomy (NCBI): domain Eukaryota; kingdom Metazoa; phylum Chordata; class Amphibia; order Anura; family Dicroglossidae; genus Nanorana; species Nanorana parkeri. Next base: position 1,100,506 of record NW_017306452.1, on the reverse strand, counting down.
AGCTACTTATGCAAGACCCATTTTTAACGTACAGCTGTCACCTGCAGGACTTCTTTTCTGCCATTAGATGCCCTCATTCTTCAAGGCTGAATGACAGCCAGCATCATTCAACCTAATTCCTCTGAGCCCAGGATGTCATGGACCTGCCCCTAGCCTGTGACTGGACAATGCAGGAGAAGCAACACAATAATGAGCTCATTTATTATAGGTATTTATATAGCACCAGCAATTTACACAGCTTTTTAACATTCACATCAGTCCATGCCCACCATGACCACCGTATATGTTTGTTTAGGTACAATCTCATGTTTTGTTTACTAATTTGTATCGACATTGTAGTCCATCACAGGAGTGAGCTTGGAGTGGTGACTACTTAACAACACACAAAGGGACCATGGGGAACAAAAGTAGCCGCCCTCCAGAAGGAAGGACAGTGTCAGCACCAATTCAGAGATGATTGGAGGATCTACAGCCGAGTGATACACAAATAAGATACATTTCTGTTAATAGTTAAAGCTGACTTTTATCCCCTTTGACTAAAAAGCACATCAGCATGCAGCTCTACATGCTGATATAAAATTGTCTTACATTTGTAGCCCCCCACCACCTTCTGCGATGTGGCTACTAGACATTAAGTGATAGCCAGGGCTGTAGTCAGCCTGGCTGGATTCTAGTGGCAATTATCTGGTTAATACCAGGTGTCTAACATTGCCTGTACCCCCCTGGGCGGAGTGTGACTCTGTCATATTGTGGCAGCCAGTGGTGCATGCTGGGATAGAGTACATATGCTGGTGGGATTTGCCATGTGCTTAGACTAGCCAGGACCAGCCATGGAATAGGGCTGGGTGCTGTTCAGCCTGCCCCCAGTCTAGGCCTAAGGCCTGGGGGTGGGCATGGGCTAGTGCGAGGAAAGAGGTTTCCCTGAGGCCTCCAACATGGAGGAGGCCTGTGATGCTGAAAGAGGAAGAGAACCGGGACCAGTGCAGGCTCTTGAAGTACCCTGGAACTAAGTGGACTTCAGGAGCATGGTCAGTGTCTTTCCTGCTTGAGGATCTGCATCCATTCTGCCTGTCTGTTACATCAGTCACTGTCCTCTGTCTCCTAATTGGATCTGCACTGATGTGCCTGTGAAGTCTGGTCAGTCTGGAGCTCCTGTTGATTACCCCGGGACACCTAGAACCCCTATACCCTCTCTCCCCAGTGAAGATGCTCAATAAATTGTTTACTTAGCATTTTACTCCTGGAGTGGACCTCAGTTTATGGGCACCAGAAGAAAGTGCTAATGTGTGGGCAGCTCAAGATCATACCCTAGACAGACTAGAAATGAACCGGGCATCCAGCGGCTCCTACGGGGGTAGCGCCACACATTCATTAGTTAAACAAACATTTTTATTTTACTTACAATTTTTTTCTACTTCCTGGCACAGTTTAGCACAAATAATGTAATGTGCCCATGCGTTGCATTCTGAGAAGGTTACATCAGCAGGGCATTGCTTGGAAATCTCACAAGATCTCCGGAAAACGCATTTTCCTCCCCTGAGATGATATGGTCACATGTCCTAGTCACATGTGCCAGAGTTCCAGGAAGTAAAGGGAGATATATTAACCCGCCTTTAATTAAAATAGCCACTGTCAGAAGACTGGGGAAGAAAAGGAAAATAAGGTATACAAAAAAAAAAGCTGGCAACTATCTAGAAGTATCTGTTTGTAGATTGTCATTACTAAACATTTCTAAAGGTGCCTCTGTTGTTATTTTGAAGATATGGGTAAAGTTCCTCTTCAAGGTACTGGAATGCATTTTTTAAATGTAACTTCTGAGTTAAGTGTCACTTTAAAAAAAATAAACACTTTAAAAATGAAATTGCAGTGAAGAAAACACTCAAAATATGTGCTCACTAAAGGCACCTTGTAGATTCCATTTAGAGAAATACTGACTAAATTGCAACATTCCGAGTCTAGCCATTAACTGGACATTTTGCATCCTGCCTTGCACTCTCCTTAAAGATTTTACATCTACTAAAAACACATATAGGAAGAAGGAGTCTATTCCCAGAACAAGATTACAATTTATTTTTCCAGCTTTGAGTGTAAAATATTCCCTTTTATGAGTGGGTCCCATTTTGTTTCTAGTTTTTTGGCTCAGATTAATTACCCTGATCTAATTCATTTAGTGGAGGACAGCTGTGGAACGTGGGTTGCCCACTGATGTATTGTGTTAAATGACGCCCATCATTCATTGCAGTATATCAGTGTGAATCTGGTGTCATCCACTTCATTGGCTTCGAAGAGAGGAGAAGTGCAGCTACAATGTTTACTGCAGTTGCTAATTTAATATCTACACCTTTATTAACCCGACCTGTGAACACTGATACATGATGGGCAGGGGTAAAAATTAAAAACACATTGGATACCGAGCATTGAAACATTTGGTACAGTAAGATTTTTTTTTTTTCAAGAATACATTTTTATTCATTTCATCACATACAATTCCATAAATTGCATAATAATAACAGTAGCGTCTACATTTAACAGCTCTCTCATATCTAAAATTGCTTATTAATTATAAGTGGGCAAAGATAAAAGAAAAGCTCATGCTTATGATCAGTTACAATAAACTAGCCCATCACTATTACTTATACGACTATGAAACAAGAAACAAAAAGTATTATATTATCTAAAATATCATTCCATTCCCAATCCAACACCTTGCTTACCCATTATTTATTAGAAACCTATCATACCCACTCCTACATCCATTCCCTACCCCTCCCCACCCTCCCATCTCCCCTACTCCATTCTCTCTCCTTCATTCCTTCCAAAGCAACTTAAGTACAATAAATACAAAATAAAAAAGTGGGGGAAGGGGGGAGAAAGACACAATATACCAGTTTCTTATTGGTATTGTTGAATCTCTGTTGAGCTAATAAAATCCCTCCATGGTCTCCATTTTTCTACAAAAATCACATGTCTATCATATACGCGAGCTGTAAGTTCTTCCATTCGCATTATATGGTTCAGTTCTAATACCCATTCCCGTATCTCAGGGGTATCTGATTGTCTCCAATGTCTTTGAATTATCGCCCTTGCTGCTGCCAATATGGGGCATGCCAGCCCCCCTTTAATACTTTTTACTGAGCCCGGAAGCATTGATAATAATGCCGCTACTGGGGTTTCAGGCAATTTTAAACCCATGACTCTACCTGCTAACTCAAATATAATTTTCAAGTAGGACTTTATTCCCTGACAGGTCCACCATATGTGCAGCATTGTGCCCTCTTCCATTCCACATCTCCAGCACATCTTGGTTGCTTGAGGATGTATTTTATGTAGTTTCACTGGGCATCTATACCACCTGGTTACTATTTTAAAGTGCCTCTCCTGTATTCCAACCGAAATACTCTATTTAAAAGTTAGGAGAAAAGCTTTGTACCATTCCTCTTCTGCGAAAGTCTGTCCTATTTCTCGATCCCACTCCCTGATATAATAAGGAGGGGATGGGAACATTGACTCCAATAGTATATTATATATTCTTGACACCCTATGCTTCCCCCCGGTTTGACTCGCCGCTCCTGGTGGCAGTAAATCCCTTAAAGGGAGTACACTCAATGCATTCACAGCTTGTAGCATTGGGGAATGGCTTGAACTCTTCCATCTCAAGAATCCTTTATTCCCCAGTCCCGGTGGGAAATCGGGGTTACCAAGGATGGGTGTCAATGGTCCCGTATAAAACCATAGATCGTATTTCTTAATCAACGCATCCCATTTATTATGAAAACCGTTATGACAGACCGGTTCCACCCCTGCGGACGTTTGTCTGGAATTATCCATGGAAATCATGTTAGGGGTATTGGAACCTCAGCTTGTTCTATAGTTTGGGCCTCATAGGGTCGAACCAGTCCATCATCCTGTTCAAGGTCACTGCTTTATAGTATATCTCCATATGTGGCAGACTCCCTCCCCCTTCTGATTTTCTTTTAACCAAAATGTCATACTTCAGGCGCGCCCCAGAAGTGCCCCAGGTATATTGTAACAGCATAGATCTTAATCTATGAAAATATAATCTGGGGATCTTTACCGGGGTCGTCTGAAATATGTAAAGGAATCTTGGGAGGATGACCATCTTAAATAGTGTCATCCTCCCTATGCAGGAGTGTTTACTTTTCCTCCAGGCCGCCATTCGTACTTGTGTTGTCTCCAGGAGGGGTATATACCGTATTTTTCGCTCCATAAGACGCACTTTTTTCCCCCCAAAAGGAGGGGGAAAAAGTGCCTGCGTCTTATGGAGCGAATCCCGACGCCCGAGACATGCAGTTTCGGGCGCTGGGCGAGTAGTAGGAGCCACTGCTCGTTTAATACGAGTGATCTAACGAGATCACTCGTATTAAAGCCGAGCAGCGGCCGCGGCAATCGAGTACAGCAGCAGGAGCCACTGCTCGTTTAATACGAGTGATCTAATGAGATCACTCGTATTAAAACCGAGCAGCGGCGACGATCGAGATAACCATAGAGCAGATGAAGAATAGACGTTCTTCGCCTGCTCTGTGTCATCACTGAGACCGTGGCGCTGTCACTCACTGCAGCTTCTGTCACAGCTTCTGTCATAGAAGCTGTGACAGAAGCTACAGTCTCGAGTGCTCCATAAGGCGCGCCGGACCTCCCTGCGTCCTATGGTCCGGTGCGTCTTATGGACCGCAAAATACGGTAGTTAAGTTCATATAATTCTCTTACATCTGCAGATATTTTTATTCCCAGATAGTTTATCGCTTCTAGGGCCCAAACGAATGGGAAACTGGACCTCAGAATCTCCCGCTCACCCTGAGGAAGAGTTATATCCAGGCATTGATTTACTAGCATTCATTTTAGTTTTTGTACAAGTGGGCTCTTAGAGAACATGTTCATGTCAGAAAATACATTGCTGATTATTTTTTTTGCATATATAATTTTTGTATGTAAAGACCAAATTTAAAGCGGACCTTTACCCACGTTCACTAAAAATCCCCACAGCATTCAGCTCTTTATGCTGATATGAAACTATCTTACATTCATTAGTCAAATAAACATATTTTTCTTTTACTTACAATTATTGTTTTTCCACTTCCTGGTCTTCTTAGGCAGGAGCGTAACTGGAAATCAGTATGGGGCCCTGTGATTTCTAGTTACGCCCCTTGCAGAGCTAACCTGAGATCCCACACAGCCCCCTTGAGAGTGCCCCTGCAGAGCCCACCATAGACTTTCTAAGGTGGGCTCTGCAGGGTCCCAGGCGGGCTGGTCACACTACTGCCCACCTCTTACCTATCAGCCCTGATCCGGTGTAAACCTTCTCCATCGCAAGGCCCCGCCTCCTCCTCGCTCTCCAGCGGGCCCCGCCTCCTCCACCGCTACCGGGCATGCCCTCTTCCTCCTCCACCACCGCCGCTGGGCCCCACCTCCTCCACTGCCCAGGCCTTGGCCTCCTCCACCTCATCACTCTGGAACTCTGAAAGGTTGTCAGTGATCTGGACAGTGCGCATTCCTCCTCACAGCCACTGCTGAGTCAGTGACAGCCAGCAGCCTTCAATGCCATAGCGACCCCGGCGGCCCACACAGCATCCGGGGGACCCCTTTGTTCCTCGTCCTGGCCGGGCCCCCCTCTGTGCCTGGGTCTCTATGGTGATAGTTCCGCCACTGTTCTTAGGCATTAGTGATGCAGCCCATTCTTAAGAGATGCATTCTGGGAAGATTACATAAGCAGTGCATTGCTGGGAAATCTCATCTGTAAACTGCGAGCTCTCCAGTTAGCTCCTATATAGAGAGGAAGAATCCTTCATTACAGCATGCTGGCAGGGAACAGGTTTTTCTATATAGGCCATGCCTACTTCCTAGAGAAGGTGACCTGCAACACTTTGGACACCTTTTGTTTGATGCACCCGTACACACACATGCATTTAGCTGATTTAGGGTAGATGTGTTGATGCCATCAGTTTGAAGGAGATAATGAGGTCCCCAGCACACCAAGGTCCACTTCATTGGTCTGTCTTTTATTGACCTTTAGATAAACATGGTGTCACAAGCAGACGAAATGTTTTGGAACCACCCCCACAAACAATTTTTGGCCTGGAGTTCTTTTTTAAAAACTATATAAATAAGAGTTTCAAATTTTAGCTCAGGCAATGATAGGAACACACTGTAATAGGATCTAATTTTTTGGCCTGCTATGAAATGTGAATATTTTGGATTATAATTGGGAAGAGTACAGCAGATTCCTCTCTATCTGGTTCATACAAAGGTTAGTTGTAATTCTCTAAATCTTTCAATTCAAGGGCAAACCATTTTAATTAAAAGAGGGAAAAAAAATATACTCCATTTTCAATATGGCAAAATATCTGGTTTTGATTTTTAATATTTAGCATTTAGTACCTGCTCATGCAAAGTAACACTATGGGAACATTCAACAGGAGAAAAGCATTTTGTGTTTTTTCCCATTCATGCATGGTAACATTTTTATTCCAAGATTCAGCTATAGAGATTCAATTTTTGTATTCATTGTGTGGCAGTGCGTCACACTGCCACTGTGTTATCTCCATTCCTGTGTCCAGAATCTGAGTGGCCAGCGCTTGCTGATGGCACAGGTGTACACAGCCTTTAAAACAAAGGCTTTGGGAAGGGTTCCGGGCTCCATCTGGGAGACAGGAACGCTCCACCCAGGAGTCAGAGTGGAGTCCAGTGCAGCAGGGTGCTGCGGATTGAAAAACCCCCAGTGTGCAGGTGAGCACACGACTGAGGCTGTCTGGAGGAACAGACAGTGGACTGAGGTCTGAGGCCGGAGCAGCGGTTCTGCAAATGTAAAGCCAGGAGGCTGGAAAGGTATGTGCTGCCAAGAGGCGCTAAAGAACCCCTGCGAGGGTGATTTCTTTTTTTGTGAACTTTTGTTTAATAAAAGTGGGCAAGGAAGCCCTTAAATTAAGATTTAAGCAAGTGGATGCGTCCTTAATGTGTTACCGTTTGGAGCGAATCCCCACAATTGTTATCATATACTCATTCAATATTTTTTTTTTCCGAAATACATTTTTATTGGATAAAAAAAAAGGGATTTTACAATACGAAGAAGATAAGTCATATTATGGTAGGAGAGCCAACATACAGTGTACAGTAATAAGCAATACAGATTATGACATAGACATATCATGGGCCTTAAAGAAAAAATGTTTCCATTATTGTCAAGGGCATCAACGTTTACAATCGTCAAGACGTCCTCTCGAATCTTTTTTTTTTTTGCAAAATATTTTATTGTTTTTCACAGTTGTAAACATGACAATGCATGCCACTCGTTCCCAACAATACGGGAACCAGGCGTAGCTATGCACCCAAAACAATACACCAACACTTAGTCAAAAATAATAAAATAACCGGGAATAAAATCCCTGCGTGATTAACCCGGGGGGGAAAACCCGCTGAGTACAGGCGGGGTGGGGACACTCCCCAACATAGCTCTTCAACTGTGCTTGACAGTAAGTTTAGAACTGTCAGTCTGATCATGATTTCATAGCCTGTGCTCATTTGGTTTCTCCTGAGCTCTCTGTTGTTGTTTGCATCTGCCCGATCTCGATTTGTGACCTTGCAATGGTGCAGAATAACCAATCATGATGTGTTATGAATTTGTGTGTCTCCATAGCCAATCACTAGGAGGTTCATGGCCAGAGGTGCATGGACATAAATATTTGGAGCTGACCTTGTGAGTGTCTCTTTCTGCCTGCGCCTCTTGCCTGGAGGAAGGATACTGTGGATTGTCTGACCCTTCTAGACCAGCTACCTAGAAAAGGAAGCCATCTGCTCAGACTGAGGCTTGGGTCTGGGGACTTGCAAGTGAAGCTTGAGTATGGAGATTACTTCAGCAGGTATCACTGAGAAGTGATTTTCTACTGAAGCATGGTAATCTGCTCTGAATTAGACTAGTAGCTATTACATCAAGTACAGCCAGGAGCTCAAAACACAGATTGCCACAATCAGCTTAAAGGTCCTCTATCTCTGAAGGCTGCAAGTACTTTGTTCTATCATTTTTGGAGTCTACGACATCCTGGGTGTCCTGTGCCCTAACCCTCTCTATCCCAAAGTTCTTCAATAAAAGTTCTTCAGCATCATATCTTCTATGTGGATATCAGTTGTGGTCACCACCGGGTCGGTAAGTGCTTTTGGGGCAGCAATGCAACAGTAAACCCTAGACAGGCTAGGAGGGACGATTCTATCCAGTAGCTCCTTACACTACACTACATAGAGCTGGGGGCTGTACAAAATAGTGCAAAAATACAGCCCAAAAAAAAGGAAAAGCCAAGCGTGAGGCAAAGGTGTAAGAATTAAACTTAAATACTGTGGAAGCAGCCACACCAAATCAGCATCTAATGTAGGTGTGCAACTCCTCTGTTTAAAATGTTTTTTAGAAAATATGGTTCAATATCACCTTAAAGTTTCTGATGCTATAAACATTTTTTTTATAGCTGGAGCTTAATTTTATCTTTTTAAAAGACAATGTCACCTTGTCTAGTCATAGCAAAGGGACAGTGTCTTTGCAAAGGGGCTCCTGGACCCACTTATACTCTTTTGCCAGTGCTCCTCCACCATTCTTTTCTCTGTTGCAGCGGGAGACAATACCTGGTGCTTCCAGATATTGGGACAGTATGTGACAGTACTCAGGAAAGGAAGCCAATAGGCCTGAGAATTGTCACATGACAGAAAGACTGATGCCAGCTCTAGCATCGGACACCAGCTGACACTAGGAATTTTAGTACCTGACACAACAAACGAATGAAAGGTGGGGGAGCGCTGCCAAGGGAAGTATTGATAGGTTAGGTGGCTTTACAAAGACATTGTCCCGGAATGGCCAGTGGGACTGTATCTCTTTAAACACAGGTGACTAAGGTGTCCACTATGCTTTCAGAAAACTTTCCATTTAATGAAAATATCTTTTTTTTCTGGTACTGAAACGACTCCGTACAACTCAAGTAATTTTTTGTTTTCATTGTAAAACTGTAATAAAATAGTTTACAATGCAATTTTTGGTAACACTGTTTCAAACTTACATTCGTAGCTGTAAAGTTAATAAGAAAACAGGTACATAATGAAGCACTTAAAATTCTAGAGTGTGGTTTCATTTACTGTACTTAAAGGTTTACCCAGTAAGATGAATGCAGACAATAATTGATTAGTTGTGTTTCTCATTTACATTTTACAAAGGTCAGCATTTTTTCAGCTTGCATGAGTCTAAAAATTGACTGTCAGTCCTGAATTAAAATGTCCAGAAAATCTTGTATTTGGAAAGCTCTTTATTTTCTAAAAGGTCACAAAAAATATTTTTAACACTTAAGTAGAATGACAATGTAGGGTGACATTATTAAAAAAATATATTACATTTGTAGAATAGATTGGAAGGGTTTTTTGGCAATATAGGTTATAGATATACTGTATATATAGTGAAGCACTGACTGGCAGGATTGTGGACAGTGTGAATGTGTCACCTAGGTTTCCCACATACACAAGGTGAAGAGCTCCAGGCATTATGGCTGATGTAGATAGAACAAACGTTTTTCTTAATAAGTTCTGTTCTGGATCCAGGAGGCTTTGTAGGGCTTTTGGGATGAACAAAGACTGCATTGCTATGACCATATAGTACCTGGCAGCCAGAACCATGAGCAAACTAGCCTGGGTTTCTGTTCACTAGAATGTTTGCCAAACCCAGCCAGTAATCTGAGTTAGGCAAACATCCAGGTGAATCTAACTCACGACCGTCTGTGTCCCAGCACAAAATGTTCCAGAATTTGGGACCTGCCCACCACCATAGGGAGAAGACCGACAACAGACACCTAGAAAACAGTATGCAAAAATGTTTAAGCAGGGCGGTAGGGGGTTCTCCAATGGAGGGGTGGGCGTACTTTTGAATTTTAGACATAGACACAAGCTTAGAAAAAGTGGGAATAGAATCCAGAGACCACCCCCTAATACAAAGGCTTTGATTTATCTTACTAAACATAGCAACATGCTGGTGTAAGTCTAATAAATCAAATCAATGGTATTTAACTTCACAACACACTGAAAGCAGCTGAGCTTATTTAGTATATAGGAAAATCAAAGTATAATTACTCTTAATTTATCTATGTTAAAGTGTACTCTGTAGGCAATTACTCATCATTAATCTAAGTTTGTAACGAAAGTACATTAGCGATAGTAGTTAATAAACACATGTTCGAGATCTGCAAAAGAAACAGTATTTTCTGATTCCGAATTTCTGAAATGGCTACTTTAAAGTGTAAGCAAAGCCAGAACTTTTTTGTTGTTGTTAGATTTGGATACAGTGTGGACGTGTTAATCAGGTTTTTTTTTTTTTAATTGGTGAAACAACATCTCGAAGATTACCAATACAAAATAGCACTTCCCAACATCTCGATGATTGTCAAGTTTTATACTGACCAGGAAGTTTGAAGTGAGAATTATTTCAAGGGTTTATATTACAATAACTTACTGCTTCGGCCACGTGGATTGATTGTTAGATACTCATTGCTGACACCTTTGTTCGTTTATATGTGGTTTGGAACTTTCTAATAAGCCAGTGGGCTACTGCGGCAATTAGATATACATAGTTACATAGTATTTGAGGTTGAATAAAGACACATGTCCATCAAGTCCATATGTGTATTGTATTGCCAGTGTGGAAAGTTATCTATATACAGCTGTGTATCTGATATGGAGCTGAATTGTTGAAATAGTCTAGTTTTGCGTTTGCTTGGCTATATCCATATCCGGCTATGAATTTATGAGCTCACAGACAGGGCCAGATTTACTCTCTCTGCTGCCCCAATGCCAGGTTCTTCTATGCGCCCCCTTGTATACAGGCTGCATACAAGTGATCTCTGCAAAATCGCTGAGATAGTTAAATAGTTATATAGTATGTGAAGTTGAATAAAGACACAGGTCCATCAAATTCAACCTTCGTGTGTCTGTATGTGATTGTGCATGTGTTTGTGTGTATGTGAATCCCTGTGTGGTCTAGTTTTTAAGTTCACTTGTACAAAAGAAGCAGCAGCTTCCCTGCTGTACATTTAGCTCTGCTTGCACAAAGCAGGGCTAAATGTAGAAAACAACTACCCCCCGCAACCCGGAACTGCATATCCAGTGAGTTGGGAGATAGGAATTCCTCACCCCTGCTGCCCCTCTACTCCCTGCTGCCTCGAGGCCGGGCCTCGGTTGGCCATGTGGGAAATAGCGGCCCTGCTCACAGGAATAGGGGCCTGTGATTTTATAGGGGCATTTCCAACCACATATTGTTACTGTGTTTTAAAATGTATTTCCACTTTTGCAGACAAGTATGGATAACATCTATTTTATATTTGTTACATATTTCCATTCACATAGCATAACTTATATTATATTTTATTATATTTATATAGTAAAAAATGCTGCTTACTTATTACTTGTTCTTTCCTGAAAGAAAAGGCAATTTTTTGCTGTTACATCTATTGTATGAAAATATGTTACAATGCATAGTCGTGGGAAATATTCACAGTACTGTGAATGGAGAATTTATATAGTGAATTTCCTTAAGCCATTACCAGGATTGCTAGCTTATTATCAGTATAGCTGGTTAATATACTGCCATCTTGTGGTCATTTTGGTAATAGAACCATCTTTTACTGAGTTTCCTCCCATTTTATGATGTATTTCCCCCTTCTTGTCCAAATGGGTTTCTCACCAAAATGACCGCTTCTCTCATGGCCACATTAATATGGTCGCATGGGGAAAACATTACCATCTTTTGACCTGCAAATACCACATTTCTAATCATCTGCTACATCTTGTTGTCTGCTGTAACCTTTAATAAAGATCTTCATGGATGAAAAGGTATTTGGTGAGTTCAGCTATCTGATAAACACTGTCTGCGGTGATTGTATCTGCTTATATATATATATTATATATTGTAGAAGGGTGGGGCAATGCCACAATGTAATTTGGCAACACGGTCCCGGAGCACTCAGAAGGGCTGAGAGGTTCCAGGATGTTAATACTTTTCCAGGGAGGAAACTGGCTTTTCAGTTCCTTCCAGGTTTTCTGAACTATAGTGGGATGGAACCTCAAGTCCCTGGGCCAGGTGTTGCCAATGACCAGTCTAGGAGGGTCAGGTGGCTGAGAGCAGCCTTCTTAGGAGTCTGGACCAGGGCTCAGGGGAGAGTTGTGTGTGGGTGTGCAGGAGGCACACAGCCACAAGCAGACTCAGGTGCGTGCTAGACGCACAAGTGGAACAGCCAGTGGAGGCTGGGAGAGGTTGGGAAGGTCGGTGACCCAAGGGACCTGTTGGACACACTGCTGAGAGAGCAGTATGAGTGCTCACGACTATCACCCAGAGGTGTGCTGAGAGGCTTGGAGCTGAGGAAAGCTACTGAGGACTGTATATGCTGAAGAAAAGTGGATTATTATGAGAAGTGCATGAAATGTTGGCCTTCATGTGAACAAAAGATTGCCCTTTATGATGCTGTTGGAAGCTGTCTTGTTTAACAAGGGAAGTCAACCATGTTGATGGAAAGATAATTTTTGTGTTTGTCCTTAATACAACTGCATTTTACTTGCATTTCCTGACTATAGAATCAGGGATCTGTAGCTAAAACAACAAACTGTAATAGAATTTCTGCCGAAAGAGGGTTGTGCACCTAAGGAATTCCATAATTGGCTAAAGAATGTTTATGGAGAAGTTTGAAATACATACCACAGGGCTGCAAGTCCATGTACAGAACATAGATATTACACCAGAATGGTAGAGGGAGCAGATTGGTGGTGGTAATTCCATTTCCCCAAATTTGCCTGAGAAAGTGGAATCACCCTTTAATGCGCCATCGAGAACTGGTTCAAACAATACAATTTTCCAAATTTATTTGTGGACAAAATATAGCAGGAGCCGCCGAAACTTTTCTCTGACGCAAACATTTTGCAGACTTTGATGTATGACACTCTTGCACATTCATCTTCTGGCAAATGTTTAGTTATTAACTCAATTGTCTGAATGTAGTAATAGTCATTTATATCCGGTGACAGTCGGATACTCCCACACAGAAACCAGAGCCGGGATCATTTTTCATGCCCGTCCATTGACAGAAAAACGACATTCAGATTTGTGTCTTTAAATCCTTTTCCTCTTCCTGTTCCCCGTGTTGGTGGTTATTGACTCATATCAACTCCTCGCTGTCGTCTCTATCGCCCGTTACTAGGAACTGAAGCATGTCCCTCGTCATATTTCATTAGATTCAGCTCTACCAGACGTCTACTCAATCAATATCAGTTTGTTACGCCCATTTCACTAGGTTACGCTCTTGAGGCGCGATCAGTTGAAAATTAATGTCTGACTTCTTTGAAATTTGTATTTCGGCAAGCTGTAATTTTTTACGACGGAGGGATTAATATTAGTCATTTTATTTAGGACAAGTTACACATAATAGCAATGGGTAATTGTTGAAACTGGCAGTTAATGACGTTGCATGGTTATTGGTTTGAAAACATGTGTAGTGTCTCTCGCTTTACTTTAAATCATATCTAAACCTAAAAGCAAATATGTAATATATTGCAGCTTACCAGTCCTTAAATGTGGTAGCTGCATCAGTTTTCTTTTTTAGGCTTCTTTTCCCTTTATTTTCATCTGGTGATCTGGCCAAGACTTCCTGTCTTAGAGTGACCCCACTCTATGAAAGGAGCATTGGAGCCAGTGGCGGAGCTAAGGAACAAAGGGCCCTGGTGCAAGATTTTTTTTGGGCCCCCCCCCCCCCATTGTGATTGGCGGAGGGTTGCCGTGGCGATAGAATGCTGACCCGGCACGGGAGCCGCGCTGTGTCAGATTACACAGCGTTGCTCCCGATCGGGTTAAGCATTCTATCGCCATAGCAACCATCAGTATCCGGCGGCCCCCCATCTCTGCGCCGGGAGTGTCGGATGAACGGATGATGGGGGGCCCGCTGGCCGCTGGGTACGGATCCGGCGCTGGGCCCCCTAGAGCCCCAAGGCCCTGGTGCGTCCGCACCGCCTGCACCGGCGGTAGTTCCGCCACTGATTGGAGCCACCCCTGGACAGCAGCATTGTCACCCAATGAGGAGCGTGGTGTTAGATGCAGTAGTAGGTTTAGATGGACTTAACTAACAAATTAAATCTGAACTCCAGCTAACACTTATTAACCAGTTACAGCAGCAGTTTTTTTTTCTTTTTTCCTTTTGGGATAAAGGTTTTACATAAATGAATAAAAGCTGACTGTTATAAACACCCCTGTCAGTGTTAAAGGGTTTGTCTCAACTCTCTATCTGCCCATTTTCCTGGATAGCTTGGCTTGGTAAAGGAAAATTAACAGACTTTCTGACCAGACCACCATGTGAAAATAAAGGATACAAAGTATACAAATACAGACATCACATTTAAGGATTGGTAAGCTGCAATATATAAATTTTTGCTTTTGGGTTTAGACACACTTTAGTTAGATACAGTATAAGCTCCATAAAAGATACACATACATGGGCAAAAATTATTGGTCAGTATGAACGATTCTGAACTAAAGACTATTTAATTCCACCAATGTATATAAAGATTGGATGTAATATTTGTTCTAACAGCCGGACTCATCTGAGCATGAGCATTTTCAGACAATATTCAAGCTTGTCTTGCACATGTTTTTCAGGCTTTCTCAGGCATGAGCATTGGGTTTGTTTGTTTTTTTTACCAATGGAAAGCTAGTTACTAGGAGGAGGAGATGGTTGTCAGGTGCAAAGTTACATAAAAGCCACGCATTATGCTCATTTTTCAGGCAATACCATTGAAGTCTATGGGGACAAAAATGTGGAATTCTGCCCAAAAAGAAGCTCATGTACTTTTTTGAGCTGCAAGCTACAAGAGATAGGTGACACAATGCTCAGGTGGGAATGGGCTCCTTTCTGGATTCTTCATGTTCAGTGTTGTCGTGCTTTGGCAAATACCCAACATAGTGCTCAGAACTAAATTGGAGCTAACAGTTGGACAAAGTTGTGCTTAGAACAACTGGAGTCTGTCATGGGACATGTTGTGTTAGTAATGTATTGCTACCTCGAAGCTAAGTTGAAGTTAGGGCTCATTTTGATGGGTGCCCAGTTTAAATTAACATCTTTAATTCCATAAAGCTATTATCAATAAAGATTTAAATACAGAGACCCTACTTTGAAGAGTAATTTTTATTTAAAGGGCAACGTCTTGCATATTTAAAGTGACACTAAACTCAGGAGTTAAACCTTACAAATACATTCAATTACCTTAGCTATTAACAATAATGTATCTTATTTGTGTATCACTCGGCTGTAGATCCTTAAATCATCTCTGAATTGGTGCTGACACTGTCCTTCTTTCTGGAGGGGGGCTACTTTTGTTCTCCATGGTCCCTGTGCGTGTTGTAAAGTAGTCACCACTCCAAGCTCACTACTAGGGATGCACCGATACTTTTTGAGTACCAGTACAGATACTTGGCATTTTCATGAGAACTATCAGGGTTGCAGAGGTTGCAGCTGGGACCTGGCTCTGGCACTCCACCACTGTCCTGAAATCATTAGTCTGTATTGTTTTAGAAAAACTGTCACATGACAATAAACAAAAATGTATCAGTACTCGTACTTGTAAACACTCGGCAAGTACCAGTACTCGTACTTGCAAAACTGGTATCTGTGCATCCCTTTATATATATTTATAAAAACAAAATCATACATTAAAACAGAGATGTACAAATCCCAGGAGCTCCGTGTGCTCCTTACAAATGACAGCGGCCTCCTAATTTTTTAATTTTTCTCTAGTGTAGTCTCGGAGCTCAAAAGTATCGGTACATGTACTTGTACTTGTACTGAGTACTGTACTTGGTATCTGTGCAACCTTACTCACTACCATGATGGACTACAATCTCAATACAAATAAGTAAACTAAAAATGTGATTGTAGCCCATCTCGGGAGCGAGCTTGGAGCGGTGGCTTCTTTACAACACACACAGGGACCATGGGTAACAAAGGTAGCCACCCTCCAGAAGGAAGGACAGTGTCAGCACCAATTCAGAGATGATTTGAGGATCTACAGCCGAGTGATACACAAATAAGATACATTGTTGTTCATAGTTGCAACAATTGAATGTAATTTTAAGATTCAACTCCTGAGTTTAGTGTCACTTTAAGTACTTCTTATGAGCTGACTATTGTCTCCCATTTTTGCTCCTATGTTGTCATCCTGTCACATGTACCCTTAGTAAAGACTACACACATTGCTCAAACATGGTCCAACATTTTCACTATCTTGAAGATGGTCCAGAGCAATGATGTGCAGCAGATGCGGGAATGAGTGCATGTAGATAGCTGAAACATACTAGAAGAGAGCAGCAGAGCTAAGGTGGGGAAAAAGGATGAAAAAAGCCAAAAGTAGGATTCTATAAAAGGAAAATACCAATTGTTACATAGTTACATAGTATTTGTGGTTGAGTAAAGCACAGGTCCATCAAGTTCAACCTTTGTGTGTCTGTGTGTGCATATGTGTGTGTGTGTGCGTGTGTGTGTATACGAGTCCCTGTGTGGTCTTAGTATTTAAGATTACCTGTATCTCTGTATGTTATGGTCTCATTTGTCTATGATAGATGATTGCAAACTAACAGGGTTATTCAGTAACAGGGTGAAGAGTTTGGAGAACGCCAGAGAAGTGAGCAATCTAGGGCAACATAGCTGAACTGGAAAGTGAGCTGAATTGGAGAATTATTCCAAATCAGCTATTTTCGCCTAGATTGTACACTTTTCCTGCCTTCCGCCAACTCTTCACCCTTTTGTGAATAACCCCCTAAATATCTTCCAGTTGGGGTTAACATCTAAAGTAAGAATTATAATAACAACTCAAAATATGTGGTCCCTAAAAATGTACTGCGATTTCCTTTTAACTAAAATAGCTACATAAATGATAATAATAATAATAATAATAATGAAGTAACATGAAGTCAAATGGCACGTACAGTAGAGTTTTAAATCATATTCGACCGTGAACTTGTTCTAAAGCAAATTTAGATGAAAAAGAAAATCCATTGATCCAATTCTGCCCAACAATTGAAAAAAGGGAATGATAGCAGAAAAGGCACTTAAAAGTAAAACCAGCCGTATCTACACTTATTGCGTGAACTTTCGACCTACCCCGGTGTGAAAGCTTAACTTAGAAAAGTCAAGCTCGCTACAAGTAAGTCAAAAGCAGAACTTTTTTCAAGTCACCCCTCTCTTTTATTTTCTAGTGTGTTACAGAAAAGAAGTTCAGCACATTTTATCTCATCATCTATTTTCCCCAGTAAAAGTTAGTCGAGGTATAAATGGGAATAGATCCTTCTAAATGTTCTGAAGGTTCTACAAAAAAAAATGTTTTTAAATTATATTAAAATGGCATTAAATATGGGAATGTTATCATATACCAAATCCCAATAAATGTGGGGAAAATCAACATCAAACACATTTTGGGAGTTACCTGCGGGCGACTCTTCATCAGGGCTTTAAACGCAGCATGTGCAAAGAATGCTGGACTCCCAAGATCCTCTAATACTGTATATTTGGGTTTTAAAGCTAATGTGAGCCTTTGGTAGGTTCATATACTTTAATAATTAAATTTATTCTGACTCCAATCGTTGTATTAGTGATTTATCCCTTGCTAAGTATTCTATGCTTGTATAAGCAGATACAATCACTGCATACAGTGTTTATCAGATAGCTGAACTTACCAAATACTTTTTTCATCCACAAAGATCTTTATTGAATGCAGCAGGTTACAGCAGACAACAGGATGTAGCAGATGATATAAATTATGGTATTTACAGGTCAAAGATGATAATGTTTCCCTCATGCGAGCATATTGCAGGTGGTCATGATGCAAGCAGCCATTTTGATGAGAATCTCATTTGGACAAGAAGGTAGAAACACATCATAAAATGGGAGGGAACACAGTACAAAATGGTGCAATAACCAAAATGACCACAAGAGGGCAGTATATCAACCAGCTAACCTGATAATGTGCTAGTAATGCTCAAGGAAATTATCTATATACATTCTCAATTCACAGTAATATACATAATAACCATAGCTATGCATTGTGTCATGTTTTATACAAAGACTAACAGCACAAAATTAGATGTGACAGATTACTGTAAAGGCACATATGGCTACTGTACCTGCATATATTTCATCATATTGGACAGCAGAAGGTATGAGTACTTATAAGAGAGCTGGCTGGAGGTGCAACAGAGAAGTGAACTTCCACCGGAGATAAGAAGAAAGCACCACATTTACTGCTCTGACTGTAAGGATAAAACTGCAGGAGCATCACTTTGGAAAACCTCTCCAGCTCGGCAGGAATGCACTAAACACTCAGCAAATACAGGCCGGTTCAACTTTTCTCACAGCAGTCATTCACCATTCACCAATGATACTGATTGGTCTGATGCACAGGTAAGTGTGCCCTCTAGTGGGTAAATCTGTGCATAATGTGTCACCGTGAAAACGGCATGGCATGGCAGAAAAATAGAAAACCACATAAAAGAAATCTAAACATGACCGGAAAGAGGAAAAAAAAATTTGCTGAGAATAAGGACAAATTGCTTTAAGAATGTGATTGCAATGACTATAACTGGCATTAAAACAGTCCTCATGTCACTCCAAGGAGTCCCTTTTAAAATGAAAGTCACAGCATAAAGGAAATGCATTGCCAGCTCGGCTCTCCAGCATCACACTGAGTATTTTGAATTCTTTTCTCTAAAAGGTTTATTATTAATACTGTCTAGGGGGACGAATCAAGGGCTCCGCTTTCCGAAATTTGAATGACATAGTGCAGCATGAGAATTAAACAGATGACTAACCGGTGCCCTTTGTCTGCCGAGGGAAGATGGCAATGCCAGTGCGTAAACCAGAGACTGACATTTGGGGGTGGATTAAACAATCTAGCTATTGTGGAGCTGGTTGCTAATCACTAGTGCTTTCTTGATCTCAAGTGCCTTCGTCAAGTGCCTTCTTAGAATCTTGTTTGCTAAAGCCTTCAGCACCACTTTCCCTGCAAACATTTATCCACATTTATCCTTGAAAAAGCTTTACTCCAACGTTGAGAATAGCGGGCTTCCAGATATTTAATTAAAACATTAAGCGGAAAAAGCTTTAGCGTCAACATTCGAAAATGTCTTAACGGAGTCGTGGCTTTCTGTAATTGGTTTTTTTTTATAATACTTTTTTTGGGTGGGGTGGGAGTTTAAATAATACATCAGTGTTTAATATTTAATAACGGTCTGCCTGGCTGTTAGCTATGCTGATCAAGTCTATTGGAATTTCCATACCCAATACAAAAAATGTGCGTGTCAGTTAAAAACAAATTGGGAATTGCGTTGGCAAACCTGTCCCGGATTTGGCACTTCTAAATTGGCAATCCTCTGACTTGTCTGTTATCCCGCATGTAATCTCCATGGTTCATTTACATTACCACTACGAAAGGGCTATGTCTTCAATTGGAGGGGAGTTGACCGCATTCAATAAATGATAGAAGCCTTGGAATACATGATATTCTTTAATTGATGTGACTTGATACCCCCAGTTTAAATCTTGTCATTGCAGATTACGATGTACATCCTATTTACCTGTCATATTTACTGATTCAAGTGTTTAGACAGGTCACTGTTGATGACATTAATACCATTTCTACCTGATGGGCTTCACATGCAATTTGTGTTGTTTCTAACCATGTTTGATCATTTACGTGATGCACTTCACCTTGTAGACCACTCACAATGTTTTTACTACAAATTTCTTTTCTGTTCTTTTTTTGTTCTATTTTTGATCCTGTGCTGTTGTTTTTTTTTAATGTGAAAAATTTAATAAAAACTAATTTGGTAAAAAAAAAATTGTGAATTGTATCTTGTCAGCCAGGGGGGTGAGAAGAGAAGGTTCTGGGTAAGTTCCAAGTTTGGGGCTGAGGGCACCTCCGGCCGCCATGTAATGCTGTATGAGAGGTTAAACACCAATGCCCAGCACTGCCATGTGGGAAGGTGAGGAGTAAGTGGTACATTTCTCCATACCTGGACATTCTCACTGATCCTGTGGACTTTATGGAGCAGAAGGGGAGAAAAGAAAAGTGATTATTTGAGAATAACACAGCTACATGCTGAATTGTAAACCCGTTCTAGTCATATGATAAATAAACATAAAGAGCTTGGCTGTCAAAAAATACTGTAGCTCCTGACTTTAAAAAAATATACTAACCAGCCCAAGAAGTCCAGCACTGTCTTCCTCGCACCTGAAGTCTTTGCAGCTTTTGAGCAGCTATCTTGTTTTGTGAGCTGGCAATCACACCCTGCTCACTCACATCACAGACTGCAGAGACCTCTGAAGCACTCTGGAATGTGTGTCGTGAATCTCAGGAAGTTGCAGGTGGGCTGGGGGCTACTTCATCCTTGCCTAAGCAAGGAATAAGGAATTGGGAACAAAAAAATTGCCTGCAAATGTGAAACAGGGAGGGGGGACCATTAAAATGATGGTAAGGCACTGGTGATGTAGACTGTGCCTTCCAGCTGCCCCCTGGGGAGGCTAGTTTACTAGTGCCTTCCAGGAAACTCTGTTGGGAAAACTGTAAAATCTCACAAGATTTCATGAGATCTTGGGATAAAGACTTCTTTTTCCCCAAAGGTGATGTGTAATACCAAACCACACAAGATCTCGAGCATGCAATTTCGGTGATCTAGTATTGTTACTAGAGATGCACCAATACTTTTCGAGTACCAGTGCCCATACTTGGCATTTTCATGAGAACTACCAGGGTTGCAGCGGTTGCAGCTGGGGGCCTGGCTCTGGCGCTCCACCACTGTCCTGAAATCATTAGTCTGTATTGTTTTATAAAAACTGTCACATGGCAATAAACAAAAATGTATCAGTACTTGTACTTGTAAGTACTTGGGCAAGTATCAGTACTTGTGCTCGCAAAAATGTTATTGGTGCATCCCTTTATTTATATTTATAAAAACAAAATCATACATTAAAACAGAGATGTACAAATACCAGGAGCTCCGTGTGCTCCTTACAAATGACAGCGGCCTCCTAATTTTTTAATTTTTCTCTAGTCTAGTCTTGGAGCTCGAAAAGTATCTGTACTTGTACTTGTACCATGTACGGTACTTGGTATCGGTGCATCCCTATTTGTTACTGTTAGTATTGTGCCATGGCTTCAGAAATAAGAGCGTTGGGCGATGTAATTATGCTCACATTGCAAAAGCAATGACAGCATATAAACAATTACAAGCCATGCCAAATTTCATATACAGCATGCATGAGCTCTGGTGTGGTCATTGGTGAGCTGGCACAGAAAACCAGAAAGAAGCAACTGGAAACATGATTTTTTTTTTTTTTTTTAAATGATGTTGTGGGTTTGATGATGTGGAGTGGACAGAGCAGTAATTTAACAACAGTCTGGTTTAACAACACATTTAGAAATAATTATTTGCTTAAGAAAACTGCATACAATGAGACACAATGCCAATATATGGCAAATCGAATCTGGGTTTGCATACACACTTTAAGGTGTGGGCATACTGCTGATTGCCTGAACTTTTTCAGAGAAGCTGGCCCTTCCCCATTCCCTGCTTTGAATAACAGACATCTCAACTCTCCCGGACGCTCCGTGAGTCTCCCGCTATTAGATAGTGGACACGGCCGCCCGGGAGAGAAACACTTACTCCCGGAAAGGTTTATCTGCTTGATCGAGCAGAATCGCAAACTAGCCAATGCAATAGCACAATAGCAAACTAGCTAATGCACCCGCCCACTGCTGCTGTCAATCAGCAGAGGGGGACCTGAATTTTCTATCAGGTCCTCTTCTGGTGATTGAAAGCAGCAGAGGGCGGGTGCAATAGCTGGTTTGCTATTGGCTATTGCAAAGTGAAATAGCCAATAGGAATCTAGCTATGCATTAGTATGCCTTATGCCTGCAGATAGCAAAGAAGCTATTGCTTCCTGTGCTATCTGCCATCATGTCAGGGGGGTGCTCTCTCCCAGCCCCCCCTAACTCCCCTCCGCGGATGGGGGGGGGAGAGGGCACCTCCATGAAATTAGAGGGACACCTCCCTGAAATTGCTTCTTTCAGGTTGGGATCTCTGGAATAATGATCTTGTAACATCATAGGGTGGGGATTCTTTACCCATAACCCTTTGCAGCATAAAAAGTGGGATACCGACTGAATCCTGCCAGGTGACCAGACTTTACCTTGTGCAGTGGCGCCCCTGATCTCTTGGAGCTTTCTCTAAGGAGGGGCCCACTGTGCAGTCTGCCAGTAGTGAATAAGTAAGTGGTTCTTACAATCGCCAGTTGTCTGATGTGCTCATTATTATCCTCCAGAATATCATGAAACAGCCCACTGATCGTAAGTGATTCTTGAATTGAGGAGCATCACTTGCTTTTATCTAGACACTTATGGAAAGTCTTATTGAAAGCCTTAGCCTTTCAAACAGGCAAAGTAAAAAGTAGAGAATGCTTAATAAAGCACGAGAGTTGACTTGCTTTCCTATTTAATTGCATTACATACAAAGATAAGCTCACAAATTACTCGTATTAACAATTTTAATGTCAACAATTTGTCAAGTGATATCATTGCTATATATCTTGTGGTATTTCAGTTCTACAGATTTTCTGGATTCTGCTTGGGATTGGGATGAGGTTTCAAAGTGATTCAGGAAGGAAAAAAATCTCCAGGCCTGGGTCCAAAGTCTAGCACTAACCAACACCCAATGATTGCACAGGTATGCACAGCCCTTGAGGTAAGGGTGATGAGTAGGGTTCAGGGCTCCAGCTGGAAAATAGGAACAAACGGTGTTCAGGAGTCAGGAGGACTCCCCCCGAAGTCAAAGTAGAGTCAGATGGTGTGTGTGCTGGAGGCACACGAAGACAGCCAGGGAGGCTGGGAGAGCGGAGATCCTGAGGGGCCACTAGTACAAGTGCGGCATGGACGTGCAGTCAGGGGAGGCAGGTGAGGCAGAGATCGGCCTCTAACAGGTTACACAGCAGGGAAATCCTCCCCGCTGTGTAACCTGTCACGGAGCCTCAGCGGTGAAGAGCAAGTGAGGGACAGGGAGCCTCCTCCCTGTCTCCTATCTTCCTTCTTTACACCAGCTTGGGGACGGAGCTTCATCTGGCGGAGGTGGAGCTTCGGCCGGTGGGGCGGGGCTGGGGGAATGCCTCATCCTGAGCAAGTGGTCCTGCACGTCACTGAAGTGCGGGACAGCACTACAAAGAGGACCGGTGGGTCACAAGTGTTAATGTTAGGAGTGGGAGCCAGGAGGCTAAATTTGTGTTGTTTTGCAAGCAGTGCTCGGATGCTGTACTGAACAAGGTTCAGCAAGGGTATCAGATGTGGATGTGTGAACTTTCCTTTAAATAAAAGTGGGCTTCCAAGAAAAGAAGATATTGCAAGTGGACTGCATCCTTAAAGTGCTCACCATATGTCCTAATATTCCCAAACGTCACAATATCCTTACTAGTGCTGGGACAGTGTCCACTATTTGGGGCTTTCTGCAGATTACCCCTCACAAAAAAACACAAAACAGACACAGAGGGGGTGATTTACTAACCTAAACACACGCACGCACTAGGTGCGTGTGATTTCTAAAGCAAAACGTATTTATCAACCAAAAAGTCTCTAAAAGCATATTTCCACTAATGCCATATATGGAAAAATCATGCACATGATGCATATATAATGCTGCTTCACAGTTTAGACAAAATTGGTTAGCTCATGCATTTACATTCCTGCATTCATCAACGCAAGCAACACAATGTAGAGCTAATTTACACAACATCACCCTGCAATTCATGCAGGGCTTTGCACAACACACCTGCTGGGTGTGTACACACTACAAAGGTGTCTAGATTCCACCAATAGATCATGCTGGGAGGGAACACACTACAGAGGTGTACACTCGTTTGTGGCGTGTTTATAAGGTTAGTAAATCAACCCCAAACAGTTTTAAAGACCTAATTGAGAGGCTCTGATCTTTCAGAAAAATATTGTTTTGCCACTTTAAGGCGTATGCTGTCATTCTGAGTGTACAATTTTCATTTCTGACAAGTGAAATGGCCGTTTTTGAGAACACAGTGACAGAAGCATTAAATAAAACTTTTCCTAAAATTTCTGTGTGTTCTTTCTAAGGTGTTCTGTTCTGTACAATGCGCTCAGTTATTCAATGTTCCTTCTGAAGACCATTGATCTCATTTTATGTACTTTTTTTTAGCATTTTTATTGTAAATGCATTAATGACAAATTTTCTTGTGGGTTACATTTATAATTTGTATATGCTTTGAATCCCCCCCCAATAAGGATGGAAACTTTGGACTATGTAATTTTGCCCTTTTCATTAAGGTAGCGTGATATGATTTACTAATAAATAGGAAAGAACACAGTGATTTCAGCTTGAATAATTTGCCGCATATTTACAAATAACACCATTGGCAAAATTACACAAAAGCAGAAACTTAAAAATTTCACTCAGTGAGCTGCTTAGGCAGAAAATCAAGACTAAGGGGGTTATCCACTTAGCTGCCGAAGGCAGCCGAGTGAATAACTGAGCCGAAGTAAACAGAGCGGAACGAAGTTCAGCTACTCACTTCAGCTCTGTAGGGCTGATTCCAGCCGCACATCGGCTGAAGTACAGAAGGAGTTCGACTCCAACATCTGGATTGGCTGAGCCGAAGCTCGCTCGAACCTCGCTCGCTGCCGTTTGCCTCTATTCTCATAGGGGCTGATCAGCAGTGAGTGAATAGCCGAATGCCTGCCAAGCAGCATTCGGCTCAGCTATTCTGCTCCCTACCTCCGAGGTAGCGAGCAGAATAGAAAAAAATGTAAACAAATGAAAAGAAAAAGAAAATATTTAAAAATAATTTAAATAGATGTAAAAAAAAATACAAAAAGTTAAGAAAATCCTTATAAACATCTTAAAGAAAAGAAAAAAAAAACAGTGTGGGGTCCCCCTCCCAAGCCATACCAGACCCTTTAGGTCTGTTAGGAAAATTAGGAGGGACTCCATTTAAAAAAAAAGGGAAAAAAGTGTGGGGTTCCCCCCCAAAAGTCATACCCGGTAGGAATTTTAAGGAGGAATCACACCCCCAAATATGGGGAAAAAAGACGTGGGGTCCCCCCTAAAATTCCAAACCAGACCCTTGATCCGAACACAGGCCTGGCAGGGCAGGAAACAGAGGACGGACGAGCGAGCCCCCCCCCCCTCCCTGCCATACCAGGCCACATGCCCTCAGCACCAGGACCTCTTCCCCACAAGGCTTGGGACGTTGGTTGTGGGGGTACGGGTATGGGGCTTATTCACATCAGGGTAATCCTTTAATAAAGGGGTACTCTGATGTGGCCAGACTTTTGAAAAGTCTTTTATTTGAAAAACAAAAAGAACAAAGGATTTTTGACAAGTCCTTTAATAGAAAAACAAAACCCCCCAAAATGACATAATCCTAGGGTCAATCATGCCGTCCAGTGTTGTCCATGACAATGACGACTCGACGAAATAAAAAATTAAAATAATAAATAATAACAATTTTTTTTAACGATTCACGCTGACCCGACCGCACGTGACGAAATCCCACCGCAGAATGAAGAATCTGACAGATGTTGGCAAAATATATACAGTTGGGCGGAGCAAGCGGTGACATCACTGCTAGCTCCACAGAACTGTTTACATTTTGCCGTCACCTGTCTGTGTCTTCCAGCAACTGTGACGTCACGGCCGGCTCTGCCCAGTTCTTGTTCAATGGCAGATCAGCACCCCCAGATCATTTGAGGACGCTGATCTGTCATTACAACTGAGCGGAGCGAGCCGTGAGATCACAGGTGGCTCCGCCCAGCTGTCATTTGCGCGGAGAACGGTCGGCCTGTGACTTGTTATAATGGACTTATTATGTTATGTTTAAAATAATGAAATCTAACGATTTCAAACAAGGAGAGGTGTATCTCATCTAATGTATTATATGTTTTACTGTTCTTGCTATGTGTTGCATTGTGCTATTGATGTAGGAGGTATATTGGTATGTTTCTTTGCCTCCCACCCTGCTTAGATCTAGTTCTTAATATCTTAGATAGATCCTCTCTGCTTTTCTCATGGTTCCTCAATTAGTTTCACTTCATTGCAGAGACATGAGTTATTGTCACCTAACACTTTAAAAAGCTGGAAAAACACCCTCTGTCCCTGTGCTGCACTTATCTGAAATTAAGTTGCTTTAGATTCAACCTCTGTGGCTCATTGAGTTAAGCTGCCTGCGGATTCTGCCATGTCAGTAACTGGCCATGCTGTCCCCACACCCTGCATCTAAGTAAGTATGTAATTGCATATATCGGCATATGGACACAGAATATTTTTTTTTTTGTATTTGTGTTTTTTCTTTGTGTGTGTGTGTTTGATCATTATTTGTCATGAATGAAGAAATTACCAGCACTCTGGGGTTCCAAGAATGTCAGAGTTGTTTATTAACATCCAATCAGGTCTCACAATGTGTGGCAACGTTTCGGATTGCTTCTTCAGGCAAAACAAAGTGACAAAGTGAATTGGATTAGGCTGGAAGATGACATCATAATGACATCAGAGGGGGCATAGTGAATGTTTTTGATTGGTTGATTGCACGTATCACTTGTATATAGCTTCTTGTATTGTCCTGTATTGTTGTTTGTCACTTTGTTTTTCGCCTGAAGAAGGAACCGCCGTGCATTCCGAAACGTTCCCATGCATTGTGAGGCCTGATTAGATGTCATAAAACAAGTTCTGACATTCTTGGAAAAAAAAGTCACTTTGTTTACCAAAATTTCGTGAAAATTAAAAACTCTTGCTTATCTTTAAAATAAAATATTGAATAAGTACCCATTAGAGGATACCGGTTCCCTTCTCCCCACACAGCCTGGACTCCTCTGTCTCTCTATTTGTCTTTCATCCCTCTACTCTTTTTCTCTTTTCTTTCTTGCTAACCCCTCCCTTTCTTTTTCTCTTTTATTTTTCTCTCTTTCCAAACAACGTCTCCTTAGTTTTTTTGATTGTTTTTTTTTTTAAGGAGAGCTTGCCCATTGATATTCATTCTACATTTGGCCTAACAACATATACGTTTGTGATTTCCACGTCCTCCTGCAATTGAAAAGCGATAGATCCTTACTTTTTATTATTTTTCAATTATACAAAACTTTATATAGTCCTCTATATTTCTATTTGAGCATTAAGAGGTACACGCTAATGTTTCTTGAACCTAAAGATTCGAGAGGAGGGGGCGTGGCCGGCATGTGATCCCGTGCAGACGTGCGAACGGAGTGCTCCGCTCAATCTAACATCCTGAACCTATCCTGGTGCTGATTTCCTTCACTTACCTGTGGTCAGGTGTTGCCGACTGCATCCTCTACCTGATTTCCTCCTCGGCGGGGACATACATAAAACGCAACAAGAGTAGGTCGACCCGTACGTCTGGGAGGCCCCGTGGTGTCTCAGAGGCGGCCATCTTGGCTGTACTGGCTGAATGCAGCAAGATGTCAGTGGGAACACAGACGAGCGGCACAGCTGAATTGACCTCCTCTCCCTCTAGCTCGGACATCCTGGCGGCCATCACATCATGCAAGGAGGCCCTCACAACCAAGATTGACTCGCTCTCGGCCGAGGTAGGCTTCCTGCGCCATGACATGGATAAATTCCACACTCGCATGGGGGCAGCTGAGGCCCGGATCTCTCAGGTGGAAGAGACAGTGCGAGAGGATTCTGTGGAGGTCAAGCTGCTGCAGCGACAACTCAGGGGCCTACAGGAGAAGGCGGTGGATACCGAGAACCGCCTGCGCCGCAATAACGTCCGCGTGCTGGGCCTCCCTGAACGAGCTGAGGGAAAACAACCGGCAGAATTTGCTGAAAACTTTTTGGCCAAGCTGCTGGATTTCCAGGATCTGCCGCCCACATTCGTGGTGGAGAGAGCGCACCGCGTTCCGCCGGTCCCGCCGAAACTGGGGGCACTGGCCCGTCCGTTCCTCATCCGCCTGCTGAACCAAAGGGATAGAGACCGGGTCCTGGCTGCGGCGAGGAGTCGCCCTACACTTCAATATGAAAACGCTTGCATCTCTATATTCCCTGACTAGTCTGCGGAAATACAGCAGCAACGCAGATCCTTCACCGAGATCCGTAGGAGGCTGCGTGAGATGGGCCTCCAGTATGGCCTTCTATATCCCAGTCGGCTGCGGGTAAGTGATGGGGACACTACCCGCTTCTTTGACACTCCTGCTGCGGCTGCCGCCTGGCTGGATGCGGCCTCAGCGTTCTTTTCTAATTTTCTTGCTTTTGTTGTTTTAATTTTTTCTTGTTGCTGACATATGGCGTGTCAGCGAATCTTATAATCCTGAAATGTTATACCTATGTGGTGTCAAGTAGGGCTGGGACCAATGATATCAGTGCAAGATAAAGAATCCTGAGAGTGCCCGATTTAAACTTGCAAAAAGCAATAGCTATGTACAGAAGCCAAAAGCTCGCAAAGCTTCAAATGAAAACAATGCAAATGAGACAGGGAGATGAAGCCCCCTGCCATAAGCAGGAGTGACGGTGTTCAATGAGTTTGTCGTGCAATGTTCCAAACTTACATATTGAAGCTAGAAGCTAGATGTCTGAGCTTCGGGACATATTGGTCTATAGTCTCTGGTTGACCCTCTGTAATATTGAAATGTATCTGTCATATACAATGTTTTGGGCAGGCACAATAAAGATCTGTAATACATGCAGATTTTTTCTCCAATTGCTTTTCACCTTCAGACAGTGTGAGGTGCAGATAAACATGCAGACATTGTCTTCCCACCATTAAGTGTATGGTGGGAATCCTTCCTTTGTGATTTGTGCATGCGAGCTCAATGTACATTGACGGCACACCTGGGTGATGGAATGAATGAGCTGTGATGCACATGCATGGGAGTTAAATCATTCCAGCCTAGCCAATCAAACCTGGAAGAAAACCGGCTGAAGATGTTTAGTTTTTAACTAGAACAAAAAAAGCAGATCACCAGCACTCAGTAGTAAAGTTCAATATGTCCCTTTAAATTGGACAAAGACGTCACAGTGATCAAAAAAGCCGACGTTTCTGAACCGCGCAGGGTCCCTTCCTCAAGGCAGAAAGACTAGTTTTTAACTAGGTCCTGCTCCTGCTTGTGATTGGACAGTAAAAGGCAAAAGCAGCAAACTGATGACCTCATCTCTCTGTCCCTCTGTTCCCTCTTCCTGTCAGTTCCTTGTTTGCACATGAACACTGCAGCACACTTGCTTGTCTGATTGTTCTGCTTCTCCTCCTATAGTCTGAGCTTTGTTGTACAGGGACTGCAAGAGGCTGATACCAAGTTCGGTTCAGGTACTTACACTTGGTTTGACAATAATGAGGTCTGATGAGCCCCAAACTCTGTGGAGGTAATGGGGGAGTCTAAACACAGTGCTTTTCTCATTTCTCCAAAAATTGCAAAACTATTACAAAACAGTCACATCCCCAAACATGATTTCTGTACTAGAGAGTCATGGGAGGTAATACATTTGACAAAACAAAATAAGGAAAGGAAAGGAATGCAGTAATGTCATATCCACCATTAAGGGTGCAGGTTTTTTGTTTGTTTTTTGAACTTCCAAAAGTTAAACTCCATATATAATCCATAATTTCTGCGTTACACTATGTGGTTACACTAATGTATAACAAAATAGCATTTTGACACCAAACACACCTATATTACTATTTCCAGAAGGCATTAGACCTACAAGGAGAAAGATGCATCTGATATGTGTCATATTTGGTCTCTAACAAATTGTTATTTCTTTCTGCTCAATATGCTGCTGGTTGTCAGATTGTGAAAACCTGTCATTTGGAAATATAGTTAGAATAAGACATTAAGGGAATGTCTGCTGGAGCAAAATTAAACACTTTTAACATCCTTTCAAAACACTCCTTAGACCCTTTAATTGGTTATGTTACTTCTGTAAATGCCCTCAAGAACCAGAAATGATGGCTGCCTTGGCAGCTCTGCCTCTCTCATTTTCACAGAAATTATGAAGGCCAGAGACTCTAATATATCAGATTGGGCTTATTCTGCAAGAAATTTGGACCCTGCATGCAACCAAAGACCAGATGAACATTCAAAATAATCCACAACACTCACTGCTTAGATTCCACAGTCAGATCTACAGTATATTAAGTAGAACCTCCAGGTGCTGGCAAAAGGCTCGCTCCCACCTGTATCAATTTTTGTCCAAGAAGAGCTTCTTGTCCAAGGAGAGCTCAATGCTTCTTCCAAATAAATCCAAATTTTAATTTAATCCACGAAACAGCATACACCTTCCAAAGCTCCCCAGAACTAAATAAACTCTCTCCTTACATTTTTCACCGACAGGGCTTAATCATAGGAATTCCTCTCCAAAATACGCCCTTTCCTCACCAATGAAACCGCAAAATTACTCATCCACTCCCTTGTTATCTCTCGTCTTGACTATTGCAACTTCCTCCTCATTAGCCGACCTCTACACAGGTTATCCCCCCTTCAGTCTCTCATGAATGCTGCTGCTAGACTCATCCACCTAACCAACCGCTCAGTGTCTGCAATCCCTCTCTGTCAATCCCTGCACTGGCTTCCAATAGCCCAAAGGATAAAATTTAAAATATTAACCACTTACAAAGCCATCCACAACTCTGCCCCCGGCTATATCTCAAACCTTGTCTCAAAGTATCACCCTAACCGGCCATTCCGCTCTGCCAAAGACCTCCTGCTTTCCAGCTCCCTTGTCAACTCCTCCCATGCTTGTCTCCAGGACTTCTCTAGGGTCTCTCCCATCCTCTGGAACTCTTTACCCCAAACTGTCCGACTATCTCCCACTCTGACTGCCTTCAGGCGATCCCTTAAGACTCATCTCTTCAGGGAAGCCTATCCCACCTCAACCTAACCACTCAACCATCACATTCTCAAACAATTCCTCCCCACACAGCTACCTCCTCATGTATCACTTGCCCCTCCCTTTTAGATCGTAAGCCCTCAGGGGCAGGGCCCTCCTTACCATCTTGTCTTGAATTGTATTGTGATTGTAATGTCTTCCTTATATTGGAACGAGCTACGGAAACTGTTGGCGCTATTTAAATCCTGTATAATAATATACTGTTTTATGGAATAAAATAAAATGTGGATCTATTTGGAGGAAACATTGAGTATGACCAGATGAACATTGCTTAAGTATTTTTACTTTTGATACTGTTCATTTTAATGTTGCCTATTGTCTGTTTTGCAATATTTTTTTCCGTTCCCCATTTTTCTTTTCTTTTTTGTTCATTATGGTGATATTTTAAAATCATTAATCTGAATATCTGAAAGCTCTAATCAGAAATTAAAGCATCTTTGCCTTCAAGAAGGCTACTGTATTTTACAATTCTGTTACATTTCTGTCTGGGTGTGGCAGCAAGTGTCACAGACATTTCAGGACTGCAAAAGCAGATGTTGTGAACAGTGTATGTTCCCATTAAGATGTGATGGTGGCTAATGTTTGCGTGTGTGTGTAAAGGGTTAACTGCTCAGTTAACCAGCTCCAGTGACAATCACTCTCAATCTGCTGATGCTTAGATTGTTCCATTTCTTTTAAAAAATATATGTAATTATTATTAATGATTCTTCATCTACCTGTAGTTCAGCTTTAAGATAAACAAGGTGATTTTTCTTTGTAACTTAAACACGGATGTAGTGTTTGCTGGATGAAATTAGCAGTTTTCATGCACTGATTTTTCTCAATCTTTTGATTTGTTCTCAGCAGCTGAACTATTTATTTATACCCCCTCCCCGATGTTGGAAGAGATCTTTGTTGATATGAACTATATATGAGGCATAAATATTTGCTCCAAGAACAATAGGTGGCCTCTTAAAGATTCTTGTCAAGAAGACCCTTGAAGACGGATGATGATTATAAAAGACTGGCAAATATATTCATAATTACTGGAGGACTAAGGTTGTGTTTGGGACATGATTAGCTGGTAATCAGTAAGGAACAAACTGATTATTATTTGCTCAATTCTTCCCGGTCCTTGGGGATTTCACTCGGTGACCTAATTAAACCAAGCTTGAAGTCCTCACATCTCCATTCAGAGGCAAATTCATTAGAGTTTCCAGCTCTTTGCATGAGATTTGATGTACCTCCTTTTAATCACTTATTTTGCATTTATGCTACATCTTTCGCTGATTACTAACTCGGTAGGATTAGCTTTTGATAAAGGCGTGATTTAGACATGCAAATGTCACAAATAACCAAATCAGCCGGCAAGCTTTTTCTTACAGGTGCTGACAACATTGCCGCGGGCAGGAGGTAGAAAATATTGGGCGTTTATTGCATGTTTTTGAAAACAGGTGTTTCCAGCATAGAACTGAATTGTATGACTCTGTCCATGTACTGCTTCTGGGTATCTTGTGCTTTCCTTAAACCCTTTTTTGAACTGCGTCCTAGTTAACGTAGATATAAACTCAATCACTAAAATCTCTTGTAAGCTTTAACATGGCAATTTAATTTCAAGAGTCAATTTCAATATTTTTAGATAGGCAGCTCTTATTGAGATAATATCTGGGATTCTACCATGAGGGTCCTTTTTTGGTTCTTTATAGTTATATGGTGAAAACGCTCTGAGTTTTGCTTAGAGCAGTAGGGATGCACGATACTGGTTCTTCGGTATTGAGTACGAGTACCGATCCTTTTTTCGGTACTTGCCGATACCGAGTATCGTTGCTGTGTTCCCAAATTATCAGGAAGTCGAGTGGCGGATCATGACCCGTCGCTTGGCTTCCTGATTGCCTGTGAAGCCAGTGTTCTAGCGGAAAAACACTGGCTTCACTTGCTGAGGCTGCCTGGCTTCCGGTCCAATTAAGAAGCCAGGAAGCGAGTCATCAAGTGCCATCTGGCTGATTGGTCAGGAAGCCAGGCTGAATAGCAACAAGTGAAGCCGGCTTCATAGTCAATCAGGAAGCCGGGCGGCTAGATTTGTTCAAGAAACGTTTGGACAATTTCTTGAGGGACCGTAATATCCAGGGATACCAGTATCCCTAAGAATGAGATGATGCGTGGACCTATATGGGTTGGACTTGATGGACGTATGTCTTTATTCAACCCCAAATACTATGTAACTATGTAATTATATGATCCACCTCCCGACTTCCTGATTGGCTAGGAAGCCGGCATCACTTGTTGCTTGGTAGCGTGGTTTCCTTACACATCAGGAAGCTGGGACGTGGGTCAAGACATGCCGCCTGGCTCCCTGATTGGTTAGGAAGCCAGACTGCCTAGCAACAAGTAAAGCCGGCTTACTAGCCAATCAGTCATAACCCACCGCCTGGGTTCCTGATTGGAAAGGAAGCCGGCTTTATTATTATTATTATATAGGATTTATATAGTGCCAACAATTTGCTCAGCGCTTTACAAAATAGTGGAGACAGTACAGTTACAATACAATTTACAATACAATACAGTTTCAGAACAATAGGTTTGGGAGGGTCCTGCTCGTGAGCGTTTCCAGCTAGTAGGAGGGAGGGGCAAGTGATACAAAAGGTACAAGGTAGTGATACAAGAGGAAGGCTTCATGCTCCCTCAGCACTGCCAGTCAGAGGGAGATCTCCGGTATCGGGCGTAAGTACTGGAGCATTTGGGCGAGTCCCACTACTTGCCGAATACTCAGTATCAGCCCCGATACCAATACTAGTATACTAGTATCGGTATCGGCCCATCCCTAATTGTCATCATGCCACAAGAATTATTGAAGGAAATGGAGATGGTTTCCAATACCTAGTTCATTTTAAGTAGGTACATAGCCATCTAAAAACTTTTTGGACAGTTGGTATTAAGATTTTCTTTTTAATATCCATATGAAAAATCTATTTTTTTTATAATTGACTGATTTTTTTTTTATTACTTAAAAACAGATGGATGGCTCACTCTTGGATGCGGGTTGCTGTAAGTAAACGGCTTTCCTTCTTTCCTGCACACAAGAGCCGAACATGGTGAACATTTATTACAGTCAGTGATGGCTGTTATGTACAAGCATTTGGGCGGTACAGAGCCACATGATCACTTGTATGGTGCATGGGAGTATGCCCCACCTCTGCCTGCTCGCAGCCGGCCGGCTATCCTAGGCTTCGGTGTCCCCTAATGCGGCCTGGGACTGGAACGGTGGGTCTATATACAGTGATCAGAGGGAGATTAGTGGCTGTATCAAAAAAATCTGTATTATTAAAATAATATTAATAAAATCATGTAAAATATTTTTTCAATTATGACTCCCAGAGGCAGAAGCATGTTAGGATCTGTAGTTTAAGCACAGCTGGAGGGCCAGAGTTGCTCACCCCTGATGTAGTGGCACTAGTGCCATATGTACGGCATCCACCCAGCCATACAGTTTATAAATTACCCCCTTTGTCTCTGCAGTACATGCACATTCCCCATGTTTTGTCTCTTTAGAAACATTGCAAGTATGGAACAAATACCTGGTGATCCAGCCAGAGATCCAGTCAGCTGCAAGCTTTCTGTATTGGGCTGACAAATGACAATGCAGTGCCTCTGCTACACTGAAATCCCAAGCAGTGTTGTCAGTTCTCCCCTTCTGGACTACACAACTCTGCCTATCCCCACCCAGCTGTGTCCTTCTCCATATAGATACATTGATTAATTTTCCCAGAAAAAGAATGCAGCCCTTTAATTCCCACCAGCCTGCCCACACACTGTGTGAAAGGCAAAGGGCTCTTGGGAGATACAGTTCTGGAGGTCATTCCTACATAAATAGGTTTCAACTTGCTGATATCTCCTCCTGGTTGCTTCCTTTGCAGGAATTTTTTTAAGCCTTGTTAATGATGTCACAGGTAGTAATAAAAGCTGTTTTTGCTACAGGAAAATATATACACATATAATAAAAATCAAGCACCTAGGCATGTAGACGCTTCTACAAACATTTGTGAAAGAATCAGTCGCTCTCAGGAGCTCAGTGAATTCAAGCGTGGTACCTGATAGGTTGCCACCTGTGCCATAAGTCCATCCGTGAAATTTCCTTGCTACTAAATATTTCACGGTCACCTGTTAGTGGTATTTTAACAAAGTGGAAGCAACTGAGAACAACAGCAACTCAGCCACGAAGTGGTAGGCCACGTAAAATGACAGAGCGGGGCCAGCGCACGCTGAAGCGCACAGTGAGCAGAAGTCGGCAACTGTCTGCAGAGTTAATAGCTACAGACCTCCAAACTTCGTGTGGCCTTCAGATTGGCACAACAACAGTGCGTAGAGAGCTTTATGGAATGGGTTTCCATGGCCGAGCAGCTGCATCCAAGCCTTACATCACCAAGTGCAATGCAAAGTGTGGGATGCCGTGGTGTAAAGCACGCCGCCACTGGACTCTAGAGAAGTGGAGACGTGTTCTCTGGAGTGATGAATCAAGCGTCTCTGTCTGGCAATCCGATGGATGTATCTGGGTTTGGTGGTAGCCAGGAGACGGTACTTGTCTGACTGCATTGTGCCAAGTGTACATTTTGGTGGAGGGGGGATTAGGGTGTGGGGTTGGTTTATTTATAGTCTATACATAGGTTGTCTTTAAAGGAAAGTGTGGTGCAGATTCCCGCTTCTCTTTATCTAGAACAAGTTAGAAAATAACATTTAGAATCTGACAAGTTGATGTGAATATTCATACATTGGCACATTGACACATGAAGTTTACTGTCTTCATCCTTTGCAGAACATAATCTAAATTTTAGCTTTTCTTTTTCCAGACATTATTTTTCATCTCCGGCCGAATTGCTTTCAATATCTATATACACAATGTGCGGCTACATCCCTTTTTATGTTACCCCAAGGAGATTTTTTTAATTTTTTTACCCTCCTTTCCAAAAAAAAAAAAACAGAGAGAGAAGAGATGCATGAAGGTCACCACGGAAAATTCATAATGCATTGTGAATAATGTCAGAACTCTAATTTAATTAGCGCCCCATCTGTCAGTTTCTGTTTGATGAGCACTAAATGTCCAATTATCGTTTAATACCTGCCCTAATCAGTGCTGGCAAATTTTGCCAGCACACATGAGATGACATTAATAAATCAGAGAAGAGGCTACTCTCTTCTTTCTTTAGAGGAAACACTTAAATACAATAGGTTATGAAAGAGATAAAAATATATTTCACTGAAATAGACTGTGAAATGCAGCAGCAGCATCTAAAAGTATTTATATATCATGACTTCCTCATGCAAATGATTTCAATTATATATTTGTGTGTGGCCAATTCCCGCTTGGGCAAAAAATAAATATATGGACACCCCAGCAACCTCTTTAAATATATACTCACTTAATCTCCGTCACTGTCCCCTGCAGTCTTACCGAACCAGCAATGCAATGCCGCTCATCTTCCCCCATTCTTTGTGAGCTTCAGGTGTCAAAGCACCACCACCCTGTGCTCATAGAAGAATGCAGCAGATAATGGCACTATGTCAATATATGGTGCCACTCTCTCGAAGCATAAGAAGAGAAAAAGTTGAAAGAGTCCAAAGTGCTTTAATGATCACATCACATGATTTGATCACATCAAACAGCCGAAGTGATTCGGGTGGCAACTCACGCTCCCTTCATCAAGGCTTGGATTTGCTATCATGGCTTGAGTGCAGGATGCTGCCACTGCAAATATTGGGAGAACATGTCTTTGACCCATAAGCTAGATCTAATACAGATTTGTCTGGCCCTTTTTTACTAAGTCCACTTGAGCTCTAATATTGATTCCAGGTCCTTTGAGAAAGCTGGCCTTGGGGCAGCAGAGAGAGTAAGTCCGGCCCTGTGTGTGTTGTAAAGTAGTCACCGCTCCAAGCTCACTCCTGCCATGGACTACAGTCTCAATACAAATTAGTAACCTAAATGTGAGATTGTAGTCCATCACATGAACCTTCCCAGTTCTCCTGCCTTGGAATATCAGAATTAAGATGCCATTAGAACCCTAATCTCCAATGTCTAAAGTCTGTGTGAGAGAAAGGCAATACTGTAGAATGCCTAGAAGAGGATTAGTTCCTTGTTGGGTGTGTGAGATCATCTGCCATTTGGGGTATCCTAATTCACTCTTCATCCTCCTTCCATATATTGCAGTTGAAGTCTATTTCAGATAAAGTGACGGTTCCCATCCTATATAAAATTCTGTGAACCACATCTAACATGAATGCTCCTGGGACTTTATTGCCAAGTAAACGTACTTATGACATTACCTATGTGGGGTATGGCTTAACCGAAGGTCACTTGTATTAAAGGGCAACATCAATAGTGCAACACTTTTACTTTGTCAGAGAAAAAGGCCCAGCATGAAGTCACCTTGTGTGGGAATCAAAGGGGTTTTAGTAGAGGCGGTATCTTGGAGATCCCTGAGCTGTGAAGAGCCCAGGGGATGGTGAGAGACGATCAGAGTACAACCTATGGCAACCTCTTACAATGAGTGTATTAGGAGGGTCTCAGGTCCTATGTATTACACCCTTAACCACCTTCTGAATGTCCTAAAAATTCAGATGCACGGAACTATCATATAACCTCTCCCAGACAAGACATCATTCGAGGCACAGACAGGCCTGGAGTGGAAGGAAGCAGAGAATGGAGTGGAAGGACAGCATGACAGGGAGAGAAGGGGAGCTAGGGCATAAACAGTTAAGTCAATGAGAGTTCAAACGGTGTGGTCTCATACCTAAATGGATGGGTGGTCTTACAAGTCAGGCTTTCAAAGTTTAAGCTGTGATTGGAGACGAAGAAGTGTCCTCCCAGTCCTCCCACCTGCCCTACATTATTTATAGATTGTCGCAGATTAGTCAGGGCAGCATGAGGCAGCTTGGAGTCCTTTAGGGTGGTCTTGATATGCTGGTTTCATCGGTAATGGTGGGGTGACCCATTCTAGCTGAGGTGTCCTCTCTGTGAGTATGGTCAACTGGTTGACCACATAGTAGGGGCAGACATGTGTCTGCGGTCAACAGTTTTGTCCCCCCAAGGCGGTCTATTGCGGCTGGGGGCCTAAGTTAGTTGGCTCATGCCGCAGACATATTGTTCAAGTGGCTTTGTTATTGTTGATGCCTTCAATGACCCGGAAACCAATAGTATTTTGCCTGTGATTTTGTTACATTTATGTTATTTTATTTATGTTGATATTTATTAAATAAGACTGCTGTGGCTTTTTCCACTCCTTTTGCCTTAGACCAAAAAATTATCCAAACCACCGTAAATTATGAAAACCAACAAATTGTTTCACCATTACTGTGTTTTTCCCTATATACCTGAAAATAAGCGAGCATTGAACAAAGCCGTTCCATTTGTGCCTACCTAGCTGAATGTGATGTGTGGAGCTTTGATTAGGCCGTGATTAAGCCATTTTGGAAACAAAGAGCAATATGTTTACTGCCACTGGAGAAGATAGAAGGAGCCAGCGCACCTGCAGCAAGCACCGCTATCAGCCTTCACTCTGTCATTTGCTGACAACACAGGAGAGCAGAGGTTCAGTCTGTAAATGTATCATGTGCTGCTCATGTGTCTTGTCTATTTTGAATCTCACTGGTGCTGATAGAGATTGGATTACAGTCTACATGGAGTGTCCCTGGTCCTATAAGGAGACTGCAAAGGATTACACACTAATCAATATATAGCAATCAGTGGTAATCTGTAAATATGTTAATATTTTGTATTTATTGGTATTCATTGCTGTTTTTACATTATATTTCTTTTCAGATTTTATATACTTAAAGTGGAAATGAACCAAAATAAGTGAAGATTGAAGTGTTACTTATGCATAAGCAGTACCCTAAAATCTACCCTTTGTCTGGAATCCATCCTAAAAAAGAGCAGCCTGTGTCCTGTTATGTGAGTGTGCCTAGGACAGGGGCGGAACTAAGGTGCGGCCGCCCCAGGGCCAAAGGCTGGGGGGGGACAACTGACAGGGGAGGAGGTCGGGCCTAGCGCAACTAATTCAGCAGCGGAGGAGGTCGGGCCCATCAGCGCTGTTCCAGCAGTGGAGGAGGTCAGGCCGCAGCAGCACCAGTCTGGCAGCAGAGGAGGCCAGCAGCAAGAGGCAGTGAGCTGCAGGGAGAGGGAAAGGAATCCCGACCAGCCCCCCTGAGACACTGCAGAGCCCACCATAGAGAGTCTCCGTGGGCTGTGTGGGGTTTCAGGTGGGCTGGTCGGGGTCTCAGGTGAGTCCAGTGCGTTGCTATATCCAGAGTTCAGTGCATTGCCAAGTCCAGTGCGCTCCCAAGTCCAGAGTCCAGTGCATTACTAAGTCCAGAGTCCAGTGCGTTGCTAAGTTCAGAGGCCAGTGAATTGCTATGCACAGAGTCCAGTGCGTTGCTAAGTCCAGAGTCCAATTCAGATACTGTTCTGCATTGCTGTATAATGTATTGCTGGGATTTGTAGTCCCCCTACAGCCGGTGCCATTCTGCATTAGAGTGTTAGCTCCTCTGTACCGAAACTAATGTGACTGGCTCAGTGTTCTCTATACATCACTGTGGTATATGTCAGAGCTATATAACTGTATAATAGTGTGAGACTGTGGGGGGACATTAGGGTGTAAGTTCCTCTGGTGCAGAGACGGCTGGGGAAGTTGGGTGGCCAGTGAGATCCGCTCCCGCCCCCTCCCCATTGGGAGGCGGGCCCAAGATAACATCTTGCACCAGGGTCCTTTTTTCCTTTGGTCCGCCACTGGCCTAGGCACTTCTGTGCCGATAGCTGAATTTCTGTAGTGTAAGATCTAAGGCACTGCTGCCTTATTTGCTAGTTTTAGGAAATATTTTGTGGGATTTGGTGATGTCTGTCATGTACCCAGATGGAGACCGAGCTGAGGAGGGAAAGGCTACCCTTGCAGACTCTCCTGAAGTTGGAGACAGGCAGGGTGAGGCTGGAGGAGAGCATGAGCGTCCAGATGCAGGTGTGGTAAGTTCATGCAGGTGCTCGAGTGCGTAGGCTGGGCAATGGCAGCTGGAGGGTCTGGATGGGTCCACCGGCAGCTGTAGAGTAGAGGAACAGGCAGACATGGAGTTGGAAAGACACGCACACCGAGGCTAACCTTTGTGCACATTCTTACTGGCATGCATTCTTTTGGCTGCTATACATAGCTTCCTGAAAACATCACAGCACCCTGCCTCATACTCCTCTCAAGAATAATCAGCCCAGATGGCTCTTGGGAGAAAATGAAATGGATGGGTGTCAATCTGGAAGAGTGGGTGTTCCTAGGCAGGCTGTTTTTGCTTGAAGACCACCCTAGGTAATGGCCCCATGTGATGCTGAGCCTCCATGATCGAAATCCAATGAATTAAATCAGCGGGCCAATTACTGTCAGACTGCGGAGAAAAGGGTTAGAGCAGGAGTGGGCAACTCTGGCCCTCCATCTGTGCTTAAAGTACAAATCCCATCATGCCTCTGCCTCTGGAAGTCATGCCTGTGGCTGTCAGGGTCTTACAATGCCTCATGGGACTTGTAGTTCCAAAACAGCTTGAGGGACAGAGTTGCCCACCCCCTTTTTTCATTTCTTCTTAATTTAAGCCCACGGTGTACGCAAAGTGAACAAAAGAAGTGTATGTGAATCACACATGAAAAAAGATATATAAGACTGAAGGGAAGGACGGAGGTCAGATAGAAGACTGAAGGGAAGGACGGAGGTCAGATAGAAGATTGAAGGGAAGGACGGAGGTCAGATTGCCTCTGCCTCTGGAAGTCATGCCTGTGGTATAAGACTGAAGGGAAGGACGGAGGTCAGATAGAAGACTGAAGGGAAGGACGGAGGTCAGATATAAGACTGAAGGGAAGGCCGGGGTTCAGATATAAGACTGAAGGGAAGGATGGAGGTCACATATTAGACTGAAGGGAAGGATGGGGTTCAGATATAGGACTGAAGGGAAGGCCGGAGTTCAGCCTTAAAGTGACAATAAGAAACCGGTCACAGTAGGAAATACCGATTTCATATACGAGACAGAGATTGCGTAAATAAATAAAAAAAATGAGGATGGATTTAACATCCGATGGAACTGGAAGTGAACTTGCACAGCGTGATTTAATAAAATGTTATCATATACGTATACGGGCTCCCATTCAAGACGCATTGCTTTCATTAAAATATTACATTAAATAAATTAAGCTCAGGCAGTAAAAGCGGCGCCCCAGATATAAGCAAGTCATTTAGGAAATCTTGTTTCAAACTTATTTGATGCAGCAAGCAACAAATGTGTTACGGTGGAGATTTCATTAGCACATGCGGCTTAATTGTGTTACAAGCTCAGATTATAAGGACATAAAACAATAAATTGTACCTATTAACAAGGCTTTTATGCCGTGCCAGGCTACACGCCGTTCCCCGCTTCATTTTTCATCTCGTCTTTCGGGAAGGTAACAAAAAGGAAAACAACAACATGGAGGAAAATTTGCTGATGTAATAAACGGGCAACGGCGATCGAGCTTCGAAAGGCAAAAGGGGAGCCCCAAATTTTATGATGTGAAAATAACACCATGGTTTGTATTGAAAAGGAGGAAGCACAAAAACACTATTTATTTATCTGTAAATAATAACAAAAAATAATAATAAGATTGACCAAAATGTCATAAGAGTTCCATACAAGCTAAGCCCATGATTGGGTGAAATGTGTCAGAGGGGGCGGGTCTTGGCCAGGGAACCAATGATGTGGCATAAGCTTCAATAAACTATCCCAGCGGAATCCAGAGCGGGGCCAGATTTTCTTCTGTTTGTATGAGCTCGTATTGCGAGCAATTGCCAGCGGCAAGCGCCCGGCTCATTCCCTTCCTGAGCCGTGTAGGAGCGGCGCTTCATTTGTGAGTTCTATTTTAAGGCTGAACTTCAGGAACATTTAAATAAATAAATCTATAAATAAATATGTAATTAAATACATAAATAAATCCATACATAAATAGATAAATACATACTAAAATATATACATAAATAAATTAGGGCTGCGGAAATTAAGTTCTTTTGATCCGT
>NW_017306452.1:988657-1058411 GCF_000935625.1 Nanorana parkeri | reverse complement strand
ATAGATAGATAGATAGATAGATAGATAGATAGATAGATAGATAGATAGATAGATAGATAGATAGATAGATAGATAGATTTACTGTATATATATCAGACCGAATCCCGAACTCTGAAATAACGAAATATCCGAACCGAACCGAATTTTTTCTGCAGCTTACATGTCTAACAAATACAATTAATCAAAAGATGTCAATGTTTCCCCTTTAAGAGAATTATTTGATATGTTGGAACGGCCGGAATGGTCGGTATAATACTTTTTCAATCATTTTTTTAATATAAACTTGATTTTAATTAGTGACCCTTTAATTTTGGAAGTTTTGGAAGGGATGGACCATTCATCGAGTGAGAAGTTTCACGGTTGGTGAAAGTTTGAAACAATCTGAAAGGTTGAAAAGGAAAAAAGGAAATGAGAACCGACACAGAAAGTTGAATCATTGTAACTCCTCGTCAGGTGAAGTAGGAGTTAGTAACTATTAGTAACATTGTAAAGAAACACTAATGAGGAGCTGAGCCGGAGTCCCTCGTATCCTCGCAATATTGTGTTTTAATCTTGTTATTGTGTCGATATAATTACCGGGAATCAGTCACTGTCAGGATTACGGCGCCATAATGTGATTGCAGTGCGCGGTCCAGCCTACTGCCTTGGAATCTTGTTTCTTTCTTGATAAGCAGATCAAATCAATACAGCACGTGGGAATATGACGTGGGTGCGAGTAACCTTGTTTAAAAACCCCGGATTGTCTCATCTCAGCACCCTTTTTTTAGGCTTTGTATGGAGTCGAGGAGATATTCTAGGTACAGTGTATAAATTTAACTCAGGGGGATAATCATTGTCCTTGCACCGGCAATACAGTTATGTTGCAAAAGTAGTAAAAAAGGCAATCATGTGGTATCTATGCAGTCCTTGGCTGTGTTCACAAATGTCTGACACAGCCTCTTATCTTGTGCTTTGCTGCAGGTACAGTGTGGCAGCCTGATCACTGGAGGAGGGGAGACTGAAGAAACATTTGCCCCAGTATTTACCACTGTAACTACAGAGGCACAAGCCTTTAGCTTGTCATTCAGCACCTAGGCCACACCCAGTCACCACCCACTGATTTGTGGATTGACAGCACAGCCTCTTTTGCCAAAACCCTCCCACTGTGAGCTGCAGTGTCTGGGAGGTGGGGCATATAAGACACAAATAAAGGAGGATTTGGCTCAGTCAGGGAAAACGAAGGAAGTTTTTTTGTTAACTTTATAAAGCTTGTGCTTCACATACTAACTGCATTTGGCAAGTTCAGCCTTTAGTTGTACTTTAAAAAGAAGCCCATGAGCTATGCCTTGGTTGAGATTATGGCATGAGTCTGCTGCATGCAAGAGGAAGCATTTCCTCATTCCCCTCTCCTATTTAGATTGCACAATTGTAACTTTGTTGCAAGGTGAGAGGCTGCGGCAAGGGCAGATGTATGTCAGACATTTATGTACACAGCTAGGAACTGCATAGGCACCAGGTTTTACATGATTGCATTA
The DNA here is from genome assembly GCF_000935625.1 of Nanorana parkeri. NCBI lineage: Eukaryota > Metazoa > Chordata > Amphibia > Anura > Dicroglossidae > Nanorana > Nanorana parkeri. The sequence goes on along the minus strand of NW_017306452.1, from coordinate 1,056,897 downwards.
TCTCATCTTAGCTCAGGATGTTGATGGTGACTAGGGATGAGCTCAGGTATGGACCTAGGCTCGTATGAACCTGAGATCCTCTAAACCCAAAATGAGCTCTTTTGAACCCAGAAGGATCTCCTCTGAACCCTGAAGGAGCTCCTCCCAAACACAGAAAGAGCTAGTCTGAACACGGTAGGAGCATCTCCTGAACATGAAAGTAGCTGCTCTAAACCCAGAAGGAGCTACCCTGAACCCGGAAAGAGCTCCTCTTGAACATAGGAAGAGTTCCTCTGAACCCAGAAGGAGCTCCTTTGAACCCAGAGCTCATCCTGAACCTGAAAAGAAGCTCCTCTGAACCCAAAAGGAGCTCCTCCGAACCCAGAAGAAGCTCCTCCTGACCATGGAAGGAGCTCCTCTTAACCAAAAAGGATCTCCTCTCACCCCAGAAGGAGCTCCTCCTGACCATGGAAGGAGCTCCTCTTAACCCGGAAGAGACTCCTTCAGTTTTGTGGGAAATATCTCACTAGCAGCTTGACGTAAGCAAAGGGGCTGGATGCAGTGACATCAATTACATTATATGTCTACATGCCTATATTTGGTAAATGATATCTATCTAATACGGCTATGTGTCCATATAAGGTAAATTACATCAGCTTAAGCATTTCACCCCACTGTTTACATACAGCTGCAGGGTGGGGAATGCCAGGCTCACAGCTGATTGGGTGGAAGTGCCTAGGACACTTCCTTGCTGTAAGGGGCTCAGGCTTCAACTGGGTTCAGCCTGAATGACGTCTGAATAAATATGGTGCTGTCCTTCTGGAGAGAAAAGTAGATAAAGGCATTGATTGGGGGAGTACTGTGATCACATTGAGAGGTAATAAATACCTGGAAGTGTTACACTTACACGCACTTATCATTAAATTGTATATCTGATGCCAGCTCCTCTTGAACCATTCAGATTAACGCTTACGTGTTATATTTATAGCTCTTTTAATATAAAGTCGCCTTCTTGGTTTTAGGAGTAGCAGTCCTTTTAACAATACAAATAGCTGTGCTCCTGCACAATGCTAAGTCACATCTCTGAGCCCATTTATTCCCAGTCTATTTAGAGGCATAAAGGAGAGAGAAGATTAATTCCCCTATCTTATTCTGGCCACAAATTAGAATAAATGTATTACAATCTCTGGGCCTCTTCCCTTCAGTTTAATATAGTTTCCTAGTTAGAATGAATGCTATTATTGACTGCGGCTGATGGGACCTATTTTTCGTATCGTTGTCAAATAATCGATGTGGCCATTATTTCCACTTTTGGCTCAAGCTGCGGCTGCAGCGTGGTCAGAGGACGAGAGGCCAGAAAGCCGGGTAATTTGCCTGCGGTGATGTTGTACTCCTTGGGAGCTGTTTGAATTAAACAGCGCCGTCCAGGGAAAATCAATAACGTAGTTTAAATGGTTCCATAGGGATCTTTGTGATGATTGAATATTGCTCTTCCTGCAAGACCGGGACATGTGTTCCTTCTTCTTCCTACCGCTAAGAGACGTAGACGTTAATAATGCCTCGGCTGTTATTAATACATTGCGCGTCTTGTTATATTCTGCATATGTACAGATGTTCGGCATAAATATTGTTTTGGGTCAGTTAGATGACTCATAGTGGTCTGCTACCTCTTCAAGGTGTTTTTTTTTTTGGATGGTACAGGTGAACTACATAATCTGATATTTTAAGGAAGAACACATTTCCGGCACTCATAGATCCTCTAATCTTTATTGTATTCTTTAAACATTAATGCGTTATTGCCTTAAATGGCCTTAATCGTAGCTATCGTAGACATTACTGAGATATACCCTTTCCATGTGCACCTTAATTTAAAAAGTGTCAGAGCACAATGAAAACCAGACAAGCGAAAGGTGCTAGTTAAAATATTTATTAAGAACAGTTTCCACAGGAGCAAGCAGAATCATAAACTGGAACAAGCCAGAGTCAGGAGCCGGAGTGGGTAGTTGTCCAAGCCAGGTCAGAGATCAGCGTCGTCAGGAACAAGCCAGGAGCAGGAACCAGGAAATAAGAGTTGTCAGGAACAAGCCAGGAGCAGGAGCCAGAGGAGAACGTCAGCCAGGATCGGGTCATACACAAAATCAGAATATTCAGAGCAGCAGGAATGCACTAGCAGGAAGTCCACGCAAGGGCAAGGTCAGACTGGACTGAGTGGTTTATATATAGTGAGTGGGGGTGACCTCATCACACAGAGACAGGAAACTCCCATCTGGCTCTCTCAGGTGATGCTCTCCTGTCTGGCCATAAGAGGGAGCCTGGAAGTAGCGAGCAACGTTCCGGAGTCCATTCAGGCAAAGAAGGAAACAGGTGAGTAAAATGGCAGCCAATCCAGAATGCTGCAAACCACTAAAGTCAGGGTGGAACCCTGACAAAAAGCCAGTTAAAAATTGATTGGGACGGTTGCCATTTTTGTTTCACAGACAATATTGCTGTGGCTGCGCCCATCGCTGGTATGAAATTTCACACGCTGCTGCCTTTGACAACCTTCTAATTATTTACGCTCGTGTATACATTGCCTCTTCTCTCCAACAATGCAGTGAACAGGGTTTTGTTGACTTCTTTTTGTGAATTTTCTCATTTATCCAGGTCATGGAATAGCTGTAGTAGCTTGCCACACTCTGCTGGAGTTGTTCTGTGATTTTGAGGATGTTTTGCTACTCATCCAAGTGGCTTCCTCAGTTCTAATGTTAGGAAGATGCCCCAGCAACTATCACACTTCTTGTCTTGTTCTTCTGCGATCTGAATCTGCCTTGATACATACCCCCCCCCGCTTCCCCCTTCCCGCCGAATTCATAGCAGTCCCTTTAGGTCTAATAGGAAATTTAGGGGGGCACCCTAACACCAAAAAAGTGTAAGGTCCCCCCTAAAAATTACTTACCAGACCCTTGATCCAAGCAGCAGCCTGGCAAAGCAGGAGAAGGGGAGGCGAGCATGCAGACCCCCTCCTGCACCATACCAGGCCACATGCCCTCAACATGGGGAGGGCACTTTGCGGGGGGGGGGGACCCTGACAAAGCACCTTTTCCACATGTCGATGAGGACAAGGGCCTTTTCCTCTTCTGTCTGAGGGCAGGGGGGCTTATAGAAATCTGGGTACCTCCTTTTATAAAGGGGGCAACCGAATTCCACCCCCCTTGTGAATGAGTAAGGGGTAGTTGTTAGCCCTACTCATTTACCAAAGAGAGTAAAATTATAAATAAACACACCGTAAAAAAAAAAATCCTTTATTTAAAAAAAAAAACACAACGCTGTTTTTTGACAATTGACAAAAAAATAAAATAAACATCAAACGCATTGTCCGGCAATGTAGATCCATGTCAATCACGATGGACGGCGGCGGCAGACTCGTTGAAAGAAAAAATACCTGACGCCCGTTGACTCGTCCCATCTCGACGAACACCGGCCGCAAAATGACACTGCTGACCCAAATGTCAACAAAGGGTCGGAATGAGTCGGCACGTCAAGAATCAGAGTCGGGAAGTCAAGGGACTTGTTCCGCCCCTTGGTTGACATTCGGGAGCAGAACTGTCATAATAATAACTCCCAAATGTGAACAAAGGGACAAAACGGACGAAATAACAATAAAATCCGAACTGAATAAAAAATAAAGTCGAGTTAATTTATGACTAGCTGTTACTAGTAATAGAAGGGGCACAGTCAGTATTATTTGGGTATGATAGTTCCAGAAAAAGCACCGACCAGCGCCAAAAGAGACCCTCCTGTGGCCCAAAAAGCTTCTTAAAATCCAGTACGGCTGCCCTGTTTCAGATAAGGGATCTTGAACACTGCATAAAACATAAAAAGAACATAAAGGACAATCCAGAAACCCTGCCTAACCTACAGAGTCATGCTACCACTCAGGGCCGGACCTACTCTCTCTGCTGCCCAAAGGCCAGATTCCTCAATGCGCCCCCCTCCCCGGTAACATCCACCCACACACCACCATTCTCATTATTTACCAATTATGTTAATATTAATAAATAAAGCTCTGATATGGCTGCAGAAAAAGCAATGCAAATCTGACCTCTCTTACTCTGTCCACCACTAAAAAAAACAAACACTTGTAGCATATCACATGCACTGGGATGCTCACCAGTTCCCTGGAGAACACCAACCTGCAGATAGTATGTTCTGATCAAGGAGCTTCCCCCTATACCTACTGCAGCCCCCATACAGCTCTCTACTTCTGCACCGCAAGGACCTCAGGAGGAGAGCGGTGGGACATTTCCCAATCTGGCGCCGGTGTTCCAATCCGGGATTCTGTTAGAACACCAGCCCTGCACTGCTTACAAGCACGAACAGGGCCCTGAGGTTGCCCCCCATCTGCCTGACGTCAGGACTTGGGGGTGCAGTGGGTTCACCCCTAGGCAGGTGTCACCTAGGTGAGGTCCGCACTCCCCCAATGATGCAGCTGCTTCCCCTCTACTACCTGCTGCCCCAAGGGCATGGCCTCTGTGGCCTTATGGGGAATCCGGCCCTGCTACCACTGCTGAATGCGTTTTCGGGGATGTTCTGAGGAAGGGGGCGTGTCCTCGAAAACGCATTCAGCAGTGATAGCATGACTCTGCAGGTTAAGCAGAGTTTCTGGATTGTCCTTTATTTTCTCCCATTCATCTCCACAGCAGAAATGTCACTGAGGGCTATCAGTCCATTGACACTTTTAACCCTTGCTTCCTTTTCTGAGTATAATTTATTGTCTACCTACTTTTACCAATAAAAAGATTTATTGCACCAGGATAGGCGCCCGGTGTTCTTTTTATGTTTTAAGTATTATTTGGGTGCTCAATGTGCAAAGCAAACTAGGATTTCACCCCATGTATTGAAGTTCAGTGTATAAGGTCACACGATCAAGTTCACTGCGTCCGTGTACTCAATGCCCACAATGCAAGCATACCCTAGCAGTCTACCCCCATGCTTCTTCACGTCTTTTAGTAAATCAGGCCTTATGAGTCATAGCGGGAGACGAGTTCAGAGATCCAGACAAGAGATACGATACACCAGAAATATTATTTTCCATTTACGATGAAGTCGTTTGCTCGGAAATTGGCTTAACGGTGAAACAGATTTAATGGGAAACAGAAATGTAGTTCAAGGAGCTGAAACTAATCTTCAGCTACTTTGAAAGCTGCTGGAACTACTTGAAATTTTGTGCCGTGTGCTCTTAATCCTGAAATAAGAGTGAGTTGGTGGAATGAAGTCAGACTCTGCAGCACCACCCACCATGCAAAGTGGAGAGGAGCCCGGTGGAAGGACTCGGATGGCACTTGTGCATAATTAAATGAGTGGAATTGTTGCCTGTGTTCAGGACACTTATGGTGCCTCTAGTGTTTTTCGATGGGTGCTGGGTTTGTCATTGCATGTCAGTACAATTTTCAAATACACATGAAGACTTTTTTTTTTTATTTAAAGCTAAACTCAAGGCAGATAGAAAAGACAGAAATAAAGACAGCTCTGTAATCGTGAATAGATCATTAAATTACATTTTTAAATGAAAGCACCTACTTTTGACCTGGCATCAGCCTGTTGCAGTCCCTCTATAGCAGGAGGGAGTTTGAGAGGAAGAAGCAGCAGCAGGAGGAGCCAATAAGTCCATGCACTAAAAATGACATGCTGATAGCAGGAGAAAGCAGAGTAATAAGAGTAATTGTCATCTGTGTCCCATTGGGAAGATTTCCCTTCACTTCTTGTCCGCAGAAAGTGAGAAGAAATTCCTCCAAAGTGAGGGGAATCCCTGGTGGTCCACATGGTCATCAGAACTGTCCCAACGGGATGATTTCACATCTATTGCTGTTCTGGTGGCGACCTAAAATGTTAGGGGGTAATTCATGAAGGAGCCAAAAGATCCAGCTGTAGCTTCAGCTGATCCTTCGGCTCTCTTTGCCCGTCGCAGCCCTTCGGTTCAGTCAAACCAAAGGGCTGCTGTACAGGCTATTCACTACAGCCTGTACAGCAGCCGAAAGGTGGCCTAGCAGCTTAGCCAAGCCGACGGCATATGCTTTGGCTTGACTAAACCTTCGTCTGGCCGCTCACCCTGCAATTGACAGCGGGGTTGAGCCAGCTGTGATGTCATGGCTGGCCCCGCCCAGTTGCAATGACAGATCAGCGTCCCCAAAACATTCTCACTTCTTGTGCTCCACTCCAGGGGTGTCTGGACCAGAGGTGTAAGGAAAGCCCTCATCTTGTTATGTCAGCCTCCAACCGGGTACATGATAGGGGGTGTCTAATGACAGCCACATAGAGATCTGCTTCTTTTCTGTCTCATAGTTGATACGTGTCCCAGGTCCTGCAAGATAGTACTGTGGTTTTGCTCACTATGCCACCGAGTCTTTGTTCTGCAGAATTCAGAACACATCCATGATGTGGCTTATTTTACTCCCACTGACACCAACAATAGGGTATATTTTACTTTTACTAATGGCAACAATGGGGGGGGGGGGGGGGGGGGGGGGTGGGAAGGCTTATTTTGCCTTGACAGCCATGATGGGGCTTGTTTTATCCCACTGACAGCAACAATGGTACTTATTTTAATTTTAGCGATAGCAATGGTGGGTTTCTTTACTCTTATTGATCGCAACGATGGGGCTTATTTTATCCCACTGACACCAACTATAGGGATTACTTTCGTACCCAGTAAGCAGCAATGTAGGGGGCATTATCTTACTGACACCTGCTTGCTGTGCTATACGTTATATCCTTTGACTTCTGCACTGCATACTTTTGACCACAGTATTTATTTTCTCAACTGTTGCTGTTTGCCATGTTGTCCCCAACTACCCCATTATTTGAACGGCGTTTCTTGGTTAAGGAAGGCTATATCAATACCTGCATAATAGTTTGGTTCCTTGTTCTTTAAAAAGGGAGTGGAACGGCGGTATTTGGGAGGCAGGGCAGTTTGGGCAGCACTTAGGAGGTGGGACAGAAGAGTACCGCCACCTCTACTGAGACAAAAAGGCCCTGGACAGGGGTATTAACCCTTCCCTACACTTTCCAAAACTAAAAAGAAACGTTTTGCCTATACATACGCTTTCAGCTAGAATTACTCTCCATCCGATTCTATTAGCTTTTGAGTGTAAAATTATTCTCAGACTGAATGTCAAATTTTCAAATGACAAGAATGGAGATGAAAGTGAGCATGCAGTACCTATGGCATTTTACATTTCCTTTTTCTTTAGGTGTATGTTGTGTGTATAAACACTATGCTTTAGCAGTTCAGGAACCCATTTCAAGAGATTTCATGGTATAAGGAGTTACCAGCACTTCTGCTCCTGGCTGACCCCATGCTAGGCTTATCTTAAGGGGTGTCTAACCATTTACAATCCGCTATGATGATCAATCCACCCTTCATTGAATTTCACGAGAAGATAAGCACAAGTAAATGAACTCTGGATGTCTGTTTTCTACGGAAGCTTCATTATCATTCAGCGGCTCGGGAGGAGGTTATTAGCAAATTCTGGCACACTGAGTATTAGCTTTCACTGCTTTGCCTAGAGTCATGGTGGAAATTGGAAGCTGGAACGCTGCTCGTAGGAGGAATATTTCTAGCTTCCAATTTGAAGTACTGTATGTAATTAGAAGGGAGAGCGACAAACTAGAGAACATAATAAAACACAGATCGGACCTATATTCCCCAATAGGTCACATGTATTGAGTCATCTCATGACCATGGATCATGGGTCTCGGCAATATATGTCAATTAAGTAAGAGAACTATTAATTACTTGTGTGGCTCAGAGAAGAAAAAAAAAGTGATTGATATATATATATATATAGTAACACCCCCCTGGATTCTAAGGGCTGACATTTCACCTCGGGGATGGATCCATACCCAAAACATTGGGTGCGTGGTGTGAAATAGGGTGCCAGTCACTTTTAGAATTTTAAGAATCCTTTATTAGAATCAACAGAAAAACAGGGAGAGAGGGTATAGGGCTGCAGACATTTGAGGAACACAGAACCCCAGACTCACCAAATGCTCTCCAGCTTCACAGTGCAGAGGGTACTCAAGCCAAAAGTATGATGACACTATGTTAGTGATCCATGGCTGGCAAACATTTTGAAATCTCCCCAGGTGAGACACCAGACTTCTCTCTGAGGTCCAAGTCCATCCTGGCTTCTCCGGTACCTCCAGCAGATGAAGTTCCTTCCTGGCTCTCCATACCAGGAACCATTCTGGACCCCGACTAGGTCCACATCTGACCACCTACAGGCTTCAGATCTGGTCAGTAAGCACATATGTAACACACCTCCCCCAAACAGGAGGTCCGGGGGAGAAAGAGAGTCTCATATGATCAGACCCAGATATTTATGTCCTCTCACAGCATGCACATGAAACTCCCAGTGATTGGCTGAAGAGACATAGACATCCATAGCATTCCATTAGTGGTTGCTCTGTGGTAAGGCTACACCCAGCAGCAGGCAGATGCAATCGATAATAGAATCCTTGGGGAAAACCAAATAAGCATGGACTATACAATCAGCCAGACTGAATGCAGTCTCAACAAATTAATTGAAGTAGTGACCCCACTTAGTGCAAGGTGGCTACACTATATACACACAATCTATATGTAAATCACTAACATATCATAATACACGTTAAAGTAACCTCACATGTCAATTTCAGTATTTTTACATCTATAGCATTTATTTAAAATAATACCTGGTGTTCCTGCCATGAAGGTCCTCGTTCGGGCACTTCCTGTTATAGGGTGACAGTGCTCTGTCCCTCTTTCCCAAATGGGTCCCTGCATGGTCACTCAGTCACATGGCTTTCTAATGGAGATGACTAGATGTGAGTGTTGTCACCCTAGGACAGGAAGGGCTTTTCTGGCAGGATCAACAGGTAAAGATAAAGGGAAAAAATGCAAGGCCTGGTAAGCTTCTATACTGTATATTACATTTTTATTCTTGTGTTTAGATACGCATTAAAGTTTATTGGTTGATATAAAAATGTCTCAATTCTTTGTAAATGAACAACATTGTGAGGAGTTTCTCTTATTTTTCTGTACGATGGGCATACCTATATTTTACAATATTTAACAACTGCCGCATTTCACCCATTTCTAAATCTGCGGGGGCACTCAATTATTTTACATCAACAGACAGCAATCAGAGAACAAAAAATAAAATCCTATTTTTTAAAGCTGTGTTCTTTACCAAAACGGCTCTGACAAAGTCCAGTTCAGAGCGGCGGCGGCTTAGTGCTCGCCTACAATAGATAATGACATATAGAGTGAAAATGTATTTCATTTGTCTGTCTCCTGTATTAGGCATTAGGAAAGGATTGTGTAATATGGCTGTGGACCATTGAGCAGCATTAGAAGGGATAATAACTAAAGTTGGACTGATAGCCTTCTGTCCTGTCCAGTGCACTTGATTACACTTCTATCCCATTTTCCCTTATTTCCTTCACCGCTGTCCGATAATCAATTTCTCTGACTTTCATCCCCTGGGGAGGATAATGCAGGTAAGGAGAGTTGGAAGCTGACTTTCATACTGCATACTATATATAGATAGCATACAAGAGCCTGAATTCAAAGAATGAACATTTTTTTATATTATATTTTTTACATTATTGTTATTATTAGTAGTAGTAGTATTTAATTATTTACACATGTGAATTTAAAAGCACATTTTAGGGAGGAGGAGGAGCTGCTCTCGGCGCCTGTGTTGATGGAGACAGCGGGGACACAGACCGTTGCATGCCTTCGCTGCCCCCCTTACCTCCGGTCCCCTGGTCTGTCCGCTGCTCTCCCGTTCTCCGGTCCCCTGGCCCGTCGGCTTCGTCTAGGATCCGGTCCGGCCGCGGCTCCTCTGCCCCGCCCCCTGCCTCCTCTTCATTGCAGGCTGGGAGCCATACCCAGACTGCTGTTGGATATTGTAAAATGAAATAGCCAATATCAAGCTGGCTATTGCACCCGCCCACTGCCTGCTGTCAATCAGCATGGGGGGACCTGATAGAGAACTTTCTCCTTCAGGCCCCTCCTCCGCTTTCTCCTTCAGGCCCCTCCTCCGCTGAGCCCTAATGGGGAAAGTCTTGCACCTGACCTGTGGTCACGTGCAAGACTTTAACAAATCAGAGCTTCAGTGGCCATGTTGCATTACGGAATGTCTGCAATCGAACAAACTGCGAACATCCCATAAAGATCGGCGCGCGCTCGAACTGCCGATGTTCGATTTGAACTCATGTTTGAATCGAACACTCGGACCATCCCTAATTATAATACTACTACTAATAATAACAGTGTTAAATATTTTTTTAATTGATCAGATTGCTTACAAAGGTACCTGTCTATAGGGTTTTAGCGGTATGAATGTGAAAAGTCCCCAAATAATAAACCCTAAAATTTTAAGTTGCTTTAGGTTTGGACAGCAAACGTGTTAGAACACTCGCAGTTAAGTATATTGACTATTGTGATGAGTATCAGCCTAAGATTAAAAATGTTCTACTGTAATATTTCCTAATTAGGGCATAACCATACATATGCAAAGTACCTTATGAATAATAATAATAATTCTACTGTCAAATATTTTAATTGCTCAGACTGCTTACAAAGGTCACTGTCTATAGGGTTTAATTGCATGTAAAGTGAGATTTCCCAAGTAATAATCTCTGAAAGCATAAGTGTTTGAACACTTACGATTAAGTATATTGACTATTGCTTAAGAATAAGCATTTTCTAAAAGACTCTGAAATGGTAATTTGCTCCATGTTTGGACAGCAAAAGTGTTAGAACACCAACAATTAAGTATATTGGCTATTGTGATGAGTATCAGCCTAAGATTAAAAATGTTCTACTGTAATATTTCCTAATTAAGGCATAAACGTAGATACGCATAGTACCTTATGAATAATAATAATAATACTGTTAAATATTTTTATTGATCAGACTGTTCACAAAAGGCAACTGTCTATATTGTTTAATTGTATGTCATGAAAGATTTTCCAAATAATAATCTCTGAAAGTAAAAGTGTTTGAACACCTGCAATTACGTATGCTGAGTATTGTGATGGGTATCAATCTAAAATAAAAATGTTGTACTGTAATTTTCCGTAATTAGGGCATACTTGTACATACACATAGTACCCTATGTATTATAATACTACTACTAATAATAATAATAATAACAGTGTTAAATATTTTTTATTGATCAGATTGCTTACAAAGGTAAATGTCTATATGGTTCTAATCGTCTAAATGTGGAAAATTCCCAAATAATAATCTCTGAAATTTTAATTTGCTTCAGGTTTGGAAAGCAAAAGTGCTTGAACACCTACAATTAAGCATATTGACTATTGTGATGAGTATCAGATTAGGAATATACATTTTTTACTGTAATTTTTCTTAATTAGGGCATAACTTTACATATGCATAGCACCTTATGTGTTATTTTATGTTTTTACTATGCCTGTATGTACTGACAGGGCTGCTTTAAACTAAGAACAAAAATTGTATATATTGCTGCTTACCAGTCCTTAGTTGTGGTGGTTGAATTCGTTTTTCTTTCTCCAGGCTTTTTGTTTCCTTTATTTTCACCTGGTAATCCAGCCAGTAACATACTCCCTGTACCCGGGTGACAAGACTCACTGATTGTACTGTATCTATTGAGAAGCAGTGTTGTCATGATAGGCTATCCTCTTGACTACAAACACCCACCCCATCTCCATAACAAGGTGTTCTATAGTTGATAGAAAGTAACCGGTGAGGGTCAATAACATTTTGAGATATCAGTTCACTGCCTAGGAAGTTACAAGGACACTAAACCTCTTACTAGCAGGTATTACTTGCAGAAAGTGTATTTAGCTTTAAAAAAAGAAAGCTAATGCAGCCACCACCACAAGTGAAGACCTGTAAGCTTCATGTTGTTAATTTTTTGTTTTTGAGGTAATATACATTATGATATTTGTGTTATTATTTGATTCAAATGACTGAAACATTTATCCATTGCAAGTCTAAGTTGCATTCCATCACATAGTAAGAGGTGGGCTATCCTATCCACTTTCTTCTGGAGAAACAGGTGAGTTACAGCAATCATGCACTTATGTTTTCTATGTTTCAGTGACTGTGAACTGGGACATGCGGTCAGGGGAGGCAGGGCCTCACCTAGAATTATGGAGGAAAAAGCTGTCAGCTTCATGTCTGAAGCTGACAACTTTTTCTCCATTCAGATCAGCATCTAACAGGTTACACAGCAGGGAAATCCTCCCCGCTGTGTAACCTGTCATGGACGGAGCGCCCTAGCAGTGAGGAGCAAGTGAGGGACGGAGGCTCCTCCCTTCCTCCTTTACACTAGCTTGGGGACAGATTGGAGGCGGGACCTCGTCCAGCGGGGCGGGGTGCATGGGGAGGGCAGGGCTTCGGCTGGCGGGGGGCGGGGCTGGGGAATGCCTCACCCTGAGGTACCGGGTACTGCACGTCACTGCTGTGAACTGTGTGTGACTTACCACTTGAAGCTCATGGTATACAGGAATCACGATCTCAGCAAGAGCCTGTCATCAAAGCTCTTTGGAGAAATAGGAGATTGCCAACACACATGACAGCCATGGGTCCGAAGATTTGCAGAGTCTCTGGCCCGGAATATACAGGAAATGTGAAAGTAAGCTAATCTTGTCTATTGGTGGGGTTGGACATTAGGCAGTCACTAATGTAATTTTTTTTTCCCGAACCCCTTGGCCCAGAGCACTCACTTAAAGCACAGCTTGTTTTGTACATTTTTGTTTATTTCTCCATTGTCTCCTACAGAGAGTGTAAATTGTAAACATACAGGCATCCTTTTCTTCTGACAGGGAGTGACCCCACACATGATTATACAACTTTTTTTTGTTTTTATCATGATTAAGATTTGTCTAAAAGCTTTTTATTTAGCGCTGTCAAGTTTAATAGATGGCAGAGCAAGTGATCAGCGAATCTGACATCCTCTGTCTCTCCGCGGTAATTGCATTGCATCACAATGTCAATTTCAAAGCGTTTTCATTTCCTCTCTTTCAAAAACAAAGTTCGGATAGTTCTGGAGTCTCGGAAAAAAAAATACTTTGATAAACAGTTTAATGAAAAATCTTTTTTTCTTTCTTTTTTTTTTAACCAAACACGTTATTTGTTCGCTATTGTGAGTTTATAGATGGTGCTGCTGATTAGTAAAATGACATATTGTATATTTTATTCATCACAGATCATTTTTATAAATGTCGAATGGCAGGCAAATATAAAACACCATTTAATCTGATTATGAATTCTGTAAAAAAAAATTAAAAAAATTTATGTTTTTAAAAACAGATAGTGTATCTAATTTTTTTTTGTATATTGTCTTCCTTCTAAAACATATGCACTATATATATTAGGAATGCACCAATACCGTTTTTTTCAGTATTGAGTATGAGTACTGTGGCAGTATGAGTCCTTGGGGGTGATTTACTAACCTAAACACACGCACGCACTAGGTGCGTGTGATTTTTGCACAGCAAAACGTATTTATCAACCAAAAAGTCTCTAAAAGCATATTTCCACTAATGCCATATATGGAAAAATCATGCACATGATGCATATATAATGCTGCTTCACAGTTTAGACAAAAATGGTTAGCTCATGCATTTACATTCCTGCATTCATCAACGCGAGCAACACAACATAGAGCTAATTTACACAACATCACCTTGCAATTCATGCAGGGCTTTGCACAACACACCTGCTGGGTGTGTACACACTACAAAGGTGTCTAGATTCCACCAATAGATCATGCTGGGAGGGAACACACTACAGAGGTGTATACTTGTTCGTGGCGTGTTTATAGGGTTAGTAAATCAACCCCCATATTTTGATAGTGTCCAGCGCATGCTGATGGCACAGGTGTACTCAGCCTTTAAAATAAAGGTGTTGGGAAGGGTTGTGGGCTCCACCTGGGATACAGGAAAGCTCCACCCAGGAGTCAGAGTGGAGTCCATTGCAGCAGGGATTGAAAAAAAACCCTAGTGTGCAGGTCAGCACAAGGCTGTCTGGAGGAACAGACAGTGGCCTGACGTCTGAGGCCAGAGCAGCGGCGCTGCAAATGCAAACCCAGGAGGCTGAATGGGCATGTGCTGCCAAGAGATGCTAAAGAACCCCTGCGAGGGTAATTGCATTGTTTTGTGAACTTTCATTAAATAAAAGTGGGCAAGGAAGCCCTTAAATTAAGATTTCAGCGAGTGGATGAGTCCTTAATGCGCTACTGTTTGGAGCAAATTCTCACAGTACCGATATTTTTTATTCCCGGTACTGGCCGATACCGAATACCGATACCGGAAGTCCTATTGATGAAGGCGGTCGGCATGTAATGACTTGTTACCCGGCTTCCTAAATAGTCAGGAAGCCAGGCAGCAAGTTATTACTTGCCCCCCTTCCTGATTAGCTGGGAAGTCGGGTGACGAGGAAGCATGGAGCTGGCTTTCTGGCCAATCAGGAAGCAATGTGGCAGGTAATGACTTGGCCCCACTTCTTGATTGGCCAGCTTCCCGACCATTAAGAAGCCGACCAAGTGATGAGGGAGCTGGCTTCCTGGCTAATTAGGAAGCAGGGCGGCAAGTCATTACACACCACCCAGCTTCCTTAAAGGGTCTTCAGGGAATTTGTATTCGTTATCAGCGAGTACCGTAAAAAAATTGGTGACGAGGAAGCATGGAGCTGGCTTTCTGGCCAATTAGGAAGCCATGGGGCGGGTACTGACTTGGCCAGCTTCCTGACCATTTAGGAAGCCGACCAAGTAATGAGGGAGCATGGCGCTAACTTCCTGGCCACTCAGGAAGCTATCGGTATTCAAAATCGGCGAGTACCTGGAAAAAAATTGGCCGGGAAGCAAGTTCCATGCTCCCACGTCACCAAGTGGAGCATGGAGCTGGCTTCCTGGCCAATCGGGAAGCCGGGCAGCGTGTATTGACTCGCCACCCGGATTCCTGATACCGGAAGTTCTGGTATCGGGATAAGCATCTGGAGCATTTGGGCGAGTACAAGTACTCACCCAAATACTCGGTATCAGCACCAATTCCAGTACTAGCATCGGTATCGGTGCATCCCTAATATATACAGTATATATGTGTGTGTGTGTGTATCTCTTCTAACATGGAAGAGAAAAAAGCTTTTTGTCTGATGAAATCTCTATCACAGCCAGCTTCTGCTAAGTTTGCTAAGACGTGGCATAAAAATTAGGGAAACATAACAATTAGAGAAACATAAAACCATCTCTGTTTATGCTATAATTAAGAAATATTTTCTGAGATGAAAGTGTGCAAAAATTATGTCATGTTCTACATTCATGGAAAGAGCCACTTCTAAGACAAGCTGGTTAATGAGGATTTATGGCAAATTTATGCAGACAGTGCACGCATTCCAAGATTGCCTTATGTTAAAGGAACAGGAAAGCTTAAAGGGACCCTGTCAGGTCTCTGAAGGGTTAAATCCATGAATCCTTTGCAAGATAAGACGGCATATACTCACCAAGGGCCGCCGTCAGGCGGTATGGCCGATACTCATGTTAGGGGCCCGGGCAGCCTACGGGGCCCGCCCGGGACCCATACATAAGTATCGGCCGACAGTAAAGTGCGAGGAGGCAGCCGGGATGGAGGATTGGCCCTAGCAGCGCAGGGCCCCAGCATTTCCGTTCCAGCGGCTTCAAGACAAGCTGGGGGCCCATCAGCTGCGCTGCTCGTCTGAGGGAGGAAGTGACGTCACGTTGGTAAAGTGATGTCACTTCTGGTCAGTCCAGCGGGTCGGGTGTGCAGGTCAGTGGCGGATCTGATCTGGGGGAGCCGCTGCCGTCCTGAAACTGACAGAAACTGACAGGACTGATCACTCCAGTGTTTGTAAATAACTGGGGACACATAGTACTATGTGTCCCCAGTTATGAATGAAGAGGAGGTGATTTACATCACCTTCTGTTCATTCATGAATTTCTCAATGGGGAGAAGCACTCAGTACAGAGGCTCCTACCCATTGAGAATCTGCTTGATAGTAAATACCTTACTATCAGCAGTTTGGAGAGGCTGTCACTAGCTAAGGGGGATGCTGGTGGTATTCAGCATCCCCCTGATTTTTATTATGATGTATTGCTGGGACTTTTAGTCCTGCATAGCTAGTGGTATTCTGCATTGCTGTGTAATCATTATAGAGCAATGCAGAATAGCACCAACTATGCAGGACTACAAGTCCCAGCAATGCATTATATTTTTAAGTAGGTATGCACCAGTCGGTGCCAATACTGGGCATTTTCACAAGTATTCATACTTGTGAAAATACCCCGATACTAAACGCAGGTACCGGTGTTCTGTCTAGAATACCAACGTAATCGAATTTGCCGACCTCAGCATCTGCGCTTGTGCACAGACCAGTATGATCGAGGAAACCGGGATCCGTCTGTGTGCAAACGCAGATACTGGGCACTGGGCACACCGGCACTACATTTTTAAACTGAAGAGGCTGCCTGAGGGCCCACGCTTGCTGGGGACCTCGGCAGCCTTCGGTATGGGGACCGGGCGGTGCAGGGGGGGGGCCCGGCCTATAGCCGTGTAGGGGGCCCCACAATTTCTGATGGCTGCCCTGTACTCACCCACTGAGTGTGCATGTCTCTTACCTCCGTTCCGGCACTGCAGCCTCAGAAAGCCTATTTGGCATTTAGAACCACTGGGAGTTGGGGATGGCTGTGTTCCCTGCTGTTGAAAAACGGATTGCAACGCAACGTATCGGAAGTCAAAGATTTAAGATTTAACTCCTAAGTTTAGTGTCACTTTAAGAACAGATACAACACATCTGGTGGGGCTTAGCAATGAAGTAAGGCCCTGGTGGCAAAGTGAAACTAGCTTCAAACAGGTACATAGGAGAGGATATGTCCTTCACTGTTAAAGCTGAACTCCAGGCAGACATAAAAGACACATAAAGCTCTGTATAAAGTATTAAATAAAATAATTAATTTTTCACTAGTGAAAGTACCTAAATTTGACATGGTATCAGCCCTTTGCAATGCTGTGTAAAAAGAGCACATTGTGTAAGGGGCAGCACACAGGGCCAATTGGGTGGTCTGCAAACATTTTTAACTTTTAAATTCATGCTGCTCTTGTTGAGTAACCAGCAATGGGACATCCACATTTTTACAAATTTTAAACCCCATTTGAAGACAACATCTAATGCTGAATCGGTATCAGAACACCGCAGACAATATTTCAACATGGCAGCACCAAGTCTGAAAAATTATTAAATTGGTTTATTCATGAAACTTCCACCCAGAGTAAAGCTGGGTGGATGCGGTTCGCATGGTACTGCACCCCTACATGGCTCTGTGGAACATAGGAAATTCCGATACTCTTCATCGCTACCTAGGGGCGCTACTCCTGTGCGAATAGCAAGGAACAGGAATCACCAGCACTCAGTAATGTCGTTCCAATAACAAATGTCCATTTCTTCGGACAAATCGTCACAATGCAAAGAGTCAACGTTTCGGGGGCCACAGAGGATCCCTTCATCAGGGCAGAAATGTGACAGGAATTTTATTGGAACGACATTACTGAGTGCTAGTGATTCCTGTTCCTTGCTGTTTGTTTGCACGGCGTCATCCGTGATCATCACTGCGAGCACCATTTCTACACAGGCCGGGAGTGCAGAGGGACTTTCCATTTGTCTAAGGGCCAGTTCACAACATATGCAGTTGTGATGCAGTCCGTTTGTTTGACTGCTGCAGTCAAAATACATCACAATGCTTTCCTATGGGCTTTCTTGTGCTTTATTCACACCATTGCAGTCACAATGGTTCACACCATTGCAATCACAATGCTTTCCTATGGTCTTTCTTGTGCTTAATTCACACTGCAAGGGTGTGAATAAAGCACAAGAAAGACCATAGGAAAGCATTGTCACAGCTGCATATGGTGTGAACTGGTCCTTAGTCCTATGCGAATGTGATCCACCCAGCTATACGCTGGGCAGATGTTCTGTATAATAAACCCAATTGGGCTATTTTTTTCTAATTAGTGAATGACTGCACAACTAAGCACTCTTTCATAAGAGACAGGTTCTCTTCAATCATTTTCATCATGTATAGTCTGCAACTTTGTAAAATATTTTAAATCCAGTTTAGTCGTAATTCATATACATTTTCTTTCGGACAAAAAGAAGATGAAAGTGAATTTGTCTGATCTGATTAAACGCGTGGTGTTGTTCAATCCACCACACAATAACTGCGGGTCGTATCGTTCTAACATTTTATAATGTGGGTGCTTAGGAAAATATCCGAACGTGATTAAAGCTGCGAGAACAAATTCAATCACACAAGCTGGTACTTCTGCTGCTGTTGTACCGGGCATGATATCCTGATTTTACAATCCATTCATCAGGCACATATAATCTGTAGTGGGATATAACATGATGTATTATGGCCGTAATCTCTTCAACCCTGAGATTATTAAAATCAATAAAGTTTGTTAAAGTAGACAAAAGATTAGATAAAAACAACGTAATATTACATTTGAACACTTTATTTATTTAAATACGTTTTTTTCCCCCCATTCCACTACCAGTACAGTGCTTATTTACATGCTCAGAGTATTTTGTGTTTGTTAAAGCCAACCTCCAGGCAAATGCAAAACTCTCAACCATTCCTCAAAACCCCACAGCCCAATGGTCTAGCATACAAGAGACTGGTGCTATAGCTCTCCAGTCAGTTCCCATTGCCTACTGGTCCCCCTATCGCCATAGCGACCCAGGCGACCGCTATGGGGCCCGGGGCACAGGGGGGCCCGGCCAGATGCCTGCGGGCCGCCTGGGTCGCTATAGGTATCTTATGCTATCTTTCACTGGCGGCTGTGTGAAGAATGCGGTGCTGTTTAGATCACTGACAGTGATCTGGGCAACAGCGTGTTCTTCTCACAGCCGCTGCGGAGTTAATGAGAGCCAGCAGCGGCAGTGTAGCAGGCCGTACCCGGCAGTGGAGGAGTTGGCTGGGCCCGGTGACAGAGAAGGAGGCGGGCCTGGCGACGGAGGAGGAGTTGGGGCCCATCAGCGATCGTGCAGGAAGAGGAGGCGGACAGGTAAGGAGTGTGACCAGCCCACCTACGGTGACCCTGCAGAGCCCACCATAGAAAGCCTATGGTGGACTCTGCAGGGTTACCCTCAGGCAGGCTGCATGGGATCTCAAGTGGGCTTTGCAAGGGGAATAACTAGAAGTCACAGGGCCCCATACAAAATTTTGCTATGGGGCCCTGTGATTTCTAGTTACCCCCCTGACCCTTAGTATATTTTTTTATGCAAACGTTCCCAATTAGTGATTAGGTGCATGAGTAATGATGAGTAAGAGAGCAACTGCTTCCCTTAAAATATATCTAAAGCCAAAGCTTTTTTTTCATTTTGGATGGAGTGGGGACTAGTTAAAACCCTGGTCAGGTTCTCTTTTCTATGTTTGATTGAGGAGGTTTCCCTCCACTTCCTCTACTGTGAGCACAACTGGAAGTGAGAAGAAACCCCTTCATAGTGAGAGATCTTCCTTCTTAGACACTTTTCACCAGATCTAAGATTTCATCTGCATTCCTGTTCTAGAGACAGAGAATAATTTGGGATTTTCCTTAATTTCAGTTCTGGTGTCAGTAGCAACCAGGACCAGTGTGCATCTTCCAAGCAGGGACACAGTGATAAGAACCTAAGACATTTACAGGAGAAGAAAAAACATAATCCAATGTGTTTCAAAGGTCTAGGGATCCCTTTCATATGTACATGCACCGCATGTATTACAGAAGTCCATTAGAACTCCAGAACAAAATGTGGCTTATTTTTTTTATATGATGAAATAAAAATATTTGCACTCTCACTCACTGGTGTGGAATTTCTTCTTTCTAAGTCTCTTGGGTTTTTTTAAAAAAATTTTTTTTAAAGGATTAGCAGGCACCTTGTGTTGGCTGATTTAAGAATACCTTACTTTTTGAAGTTTGCTTGAAAGGTTTGCAATAAAGTTGAACTCCTGCATTGCCTCTCGCTTTCCCTTGAGCAAGGAAACACGGATATAAATAAGTTCCTCTTGTATTTTCATGACAATTTTTTTTTTACATTGATAACTCCAATGTTACGCCCACCTGCTACCGAGATGCTCAGGGGGAGGCATTGTACATCCTGACATCCTGTCACTGCTTGCTCTTCATCCACACCTGCTCCTGTCCTCGCATTCTATCTGTTGTCATCCATCACAATACTTCTTTTTTTACTTTAATGAAATTGTTAACTAATACTGGTACAGTTCCTTGTGCGCGAGCAGAAAAAAATTGCCGTCTGGAGACGGCAACCCGCAGATGCTGCAGTGCCGTCCGTCCGTTTTTTTACTACGGGCGGACGGCAAGAGGTTAAATAGAAACTGGATAGGTTTATAGCTACACTGCCTGGCCAAAAAAAAGTCACCACCCGGATTTCAGTGTTATGATCTGAGGTTGCTTCAGTTGGTCAGGTCTAGGTTCAGGAACAAACAAAAAAAAAGAGGTCAGCTGACTGAATGATCAGCTGAATATACTGAATCATCAGGTTTTTCCACCAATGGATTTTTTTCTTCCCTGATGGCACATTGGGGATATTCCAAGATAACAATGCCAGGATTCACCGGGCTCAGATTGTGAAAGAGTGGTTCAGGGAGCATGAGACATCATTGTCACACATGGATTGGCCACCACAGAGTCCAGACCTTAACCCCATTGAGAATCTTTGTGATGTGCTGGAGAAGACTTTACACAGAGGTCCGACTCTCCCATCATCACTACAGGATCTTGGTGATGCAACTCTGGATGGAAATAAGTGTTGTGACATTGTATAAGCTTATCGAAACGATGCCAATGTGTGACTTGTATTTGACCGGTAGTGCATTTTATAAATTTTTTTCATTCACTGGAAATATACAGTATGTATCGAGATATTGGTCATAGAGGAAGAGCCCGGGTGGAAGATATATGTCAGTGAGGTCCCTGCACCTATGCAATCAAACTTTAAAGTTTACGTATTCAGAAGTGTGCAATTGAGCTTAACTCCAGGCAAACAGCTAAATTAAAAAAAAACCACATACAGTATATGTAAGTAGTTCTACCTGTAAAGGAGGTTTATTTCTGTCCATCCAGTCCTGAGATTTACCAAGCTCTGCCACACAGCACAGCCCTGCAGGGGAATTTTTTAGCTAATTTGTCACTCTCCCCCTAGTAAGCACATGATCACTGCAGCACAACAGACTGGCTCATTGTGGTGTTTCTGCCTCTTCCAGTCTGAACCCCCCCGCTATTCAAGGACTGCAAGAGGCTGATACCAAGTCAAATGCAGGTGCTTTAATTTAAAGGAGAACTATGAGGAGAGTGATTTTCACTCAGCCTCATAATCTAAGCCGACCTGTGACAATGAAACTGTCACAGATCGGGTCAATAGATCGGGAAGTGAGCGAACACATACCGTCGCTCGCTCACCTCTCGATCTATCCCTGCAGAGAGCCGTGACTGTCACTCCTGGGATTCTGCCGGGATTCCCCCCCTCCCCTGTCCGATCCTGCAGCGCTGACTGGCGGAACAGACAGTTATCAATCCCGCAGCTGGGTGGATCTCGACAACAATGTCGGGATCCGTTCCGGCTGCAGCGTCTCAGTATACCGCGAGCAATAGGTTGCAGTATACTGAGCTTTGGGTCACGGGAGAACGCTAGTTTGTGTTCTCCCATGACCCTTAGGAGAACTATGGGGAAAAGCCCTGACCCTATAGTTCTCCTTTAAAGAAAAAATGTAACAAAGTATTAATAATGACAGATCTGTGTCTTTTATAGTCTCCTACAGTTCAGCTTTAAATTCTAATCCTGCAGCCTATTGGCATTAGAAAACGAAGGATATATACAGATCTTCCTGCATAGAACAATGCCGCGTTTGATGTTTTATGCATCTCATCTGGATTAATAAAGCCGAACCATGATAGATGCAATGAGGACAAGGATAAGCACATCGCTAATGAAAACATTCATAGGGGAGGGATAATGTACTTCTCACATAGCCAACATTATTTGTTTAAAGAGGGGGAAAAAAATTAGCACAGAGTAATCCATTAGACTTTTTGGTAAACAGCGCAGATGGGCGAATGCGTTCGGTGTGTGTTGAATATTAGCATTGGGATGCTACTTAAGCACATTCTTTACATTTTAAGAACTACACCGGACCTTGACGAAGTTAAGAAAGCTCTTCACAAATAATGTAACAAATTTCCATAACGCATTACCTTCTGGAAGAAGAGCTAAGAAGAAGTTCTCAAATCTTTCTCCTGCTTTTAATTTTTATCTCTGTTTTGATATTTTAAGTTTATTCCATCTCTTGAAAACTTCAGTGGTGAGTTGTAACAAAGAATTCAACGCTCTATATGTTCCAATGTTAATTGTATGTGTGTATATATATTGTGAGGATTAGCTTCAAAGGGTAGCGTATTCAAGACACTTTCACTAGTAAGCAACTTCTTTTTAGGGCTTCCTGCCCACTTTCATTCAAACATGCACAGAAGTTTTTCCCTCGCAGGGGCGTCTCCAACAGGTCAAACACAAAATTCCGCTTTTTCCTTCAGCCACATAACCTTTTTACCGTCTCACCGACTTCAGGTTGTCTCTTTAACCAAACCTTGCCCACACAGGCTGTATCCACACACTTGCCACACAGGCTGCTCTTCACCACACAGATTATCTGCTCCCCAGTCCACCAGACACACAGTCTGGTTCTAGGGGTGGAGCTCCTTTCTTAGGAGACTGGGAGTTCTTGTAGGGGTGTCTTGAATTGTATTGTGATTGTAATGTCTGCCCTATATTGTAAAGCGCTGCGCAAACTGTAGGCGCTATATAAATCCTGTATAATATAATAATGTGAAGTGAATAACATTACCAAATAAAGATAAATTATAATAATAACCTACCAAAAGTGGTTCAAGGAAGGAAACCATTGAACTGGTGACAGGGATGAGAGTGAAGGCTGGCACAGTAGCCTAACACAATAGAAGAGCTACTATAGCTCAAATTGCTGAAAAAGTTAAAGTGACATTAAAGTCATAATTGTTACGCCCCCCCTTCCCCCCGCCATGCTGCTTTAAGGACTTACCTTAAATGATGCCTCTTGATCCGTTCATCTTCTTCCTTCCACTTGTATTCAGCAATCCCTCCAGGGCTGGTGCTGGTCTCTGATTCAGAGGTGACTGCTGTGTCTTCTGTGTCCACAGTGTCTGTCCGACGTGGCTGCGTCCATTCACTTCCACTGAGTTTCTCCTCTTCTCCCTGTCGAAGATCTCTACTGCACATGCGCCTGCCCCATCGTCGTGCTTGGCTGCTGGAGAAGCTCCAGATCTTCAGACAGGAATGAGCGGCGGTGACACTGGTAAGTAATTACCATTTTGGTAACTTTTTATTTTTTGTAATGTTTTTGCATATATCTACTGCTTGCTAGCAGTAGATATATGCCCAAAAAATGAGAGTTTAATTATACTTTAATGCCGGCTCTAATAAAAAGGTGTCTGAACACACAGTGCCTCGTAGTTTGTTGCATATGGGGTTGCATGGCTGCAGACCAGTCAGGGTGCCCATGCTGACCCATGCCCCACCTCCAAAAGTGCCTACAATAGGCATGTAAAAATTAGAACTGGATCATGGAGCAATGTAAGAAGGTGACCTGGTCTCATGAATCATGTTTTCTTTTACATCATGTGGGTGGCCGATTGTGTGTGCATTGCTTACCTGGGGAAGAGATGGCACCAGGATGCATTATGGGAAGAAGGCAGGCCAGTGGAAACCTTGGGTCCCGCCATTCATGTGGATGTTACGTTGTCACGTACCACCTACCGAAACATTGCTGCTGACCAAGTACACCCCTTAATGGAAATTATATTCCCTGATGGCAGTGCCCTCCTTCAGCAGGATAATGCGTCCTGCCACACTGCAAAAATAGTTCAAGAATGGTTTGAGGAACACAACAATGAGTTTGAGGTGTTGACTTGGCCTCAAACTCTCCAGATCTCAGTCCAATCGAACATCTGTGGGATGAGCTGGAAGTCCGATCCACGGTTGCCCCACCTCACAACTTACAGGACTTAAAGGTTCTGCTACTGACGGCTTGGTGCCAGATACCACAGCATACCTTAAGAGGTCTAGTGATGTCCATGCCTTGGGAAAAGGGGGACCTACTCAGTATTCGTTGGGCCGCCTCGTGACTCCACGAGATGTAGAAAGGTGATGCGAGGAATCTGACACTGCACTGTTGCCCTTCTGTTGTCTTGTACCAGTCTTGCCACTCTCCGTTCTGCCCTAACATTGACTAGTTGCTGACAGCCACAATGCGCACATTCAGACCCAGATTTTCAGCTGACAGTCCAGTCTTGAAACACTTTAACAACAGCTGCTCTTGAACATTTAACGAATTCTGCTGTTTTGCTGACACTCGCTCCATGGCTCCGAGCTCCAACAATCATCCCACGTTCAAAGGCTGTTAAGTCGCGTTGTTTCCCCGTATCTTCAGAAAAAAATCACTTCTACTGTCATGGTGAACAACCTGCTTCCCTATTTATAATGGTCTGGCCCTCTAGCAACTTCAGCGCAAAATTATAGCTAATTTGCCTACAAACGTCAGGTGGTCATAATAATCTGGCCACTCAGTGTATATGTGTGTGTGTTCTTGTAGCCCTGATGGAGGAGGTCCGGTAGAACCCCATAAATGTGTTTTTTTCTTTTGCATATACTATGAGGCAATGGACTTTCGGCAGAGATCTGACACACCCACTGCAGAGTTAGACCTACTGCTCTGCAATCAGCAAAGTTCATACTGATTGGAGAGCTCAAGCTCTGACTCAGTAGGGAAAATGTCGGATCTCTGTATAGAGATCGCAGGGTAAAATAAGGGGAAGTGTATAAATGGCCATGCTTGACCACCAAGTGTATTTCCATGGCAGATACTGATTAGCATCTGACTCAGTTCTTCTAATGTGGAAAGTTCAGCAAACGGTCTAAAAAGAAGTACAAGTTTGAAGGCGGTAATCTTCCCGTACTTAACAATTGTATTACTGGATGTGTGCAGCTAGTGACTGATCTGAATTAATTTGTTTTCTGTGTCTGCTCATTACATCAAGTTAATTATATTTAGAGCTTTCAGAGTGAGCACAAGTTGTACAAAAGAAAAGAACTTGGAAAGATCTTTTGATTAAAATGGAATTGGTGCTTGCGTGGGTACCTTAAAGGGATTTTTAATTCATAAGGAAATGTCTCTGAGGCCTCGTCTTCATCTAAAGCCAAAATTACAAAGAAAAAAAATCAAAAACTTAAATTTTTCTTTCTGCAACTGGACACAAAAAAAAATGTTTAGATGAGTTATCATTGAAGATTTTGGATCTCTGTCTAGATTTTATCTTCTTTCATGAGCTCTTTGAGTTTATGTCACAGCATTAACATGAGCAGAAGATAAACTGATTGGCTTCTGGTATAATTAATCAACTTTAAAAAAAAAAGGAAATGTTATTTATAGAGCAGAGAGTTGGGACTTTAGAACTCCTTTAAGAAAACCGTCTACCTGTTGTAAAGTCCCAGCACATCCTCTCCTGTTATAACATCAGCATTGTAATAGGAATACATACTGGAGATGTTTCTGATAACGCAATCAAAGCTTACATGAAAAAAATCCCTTTTATGTAGTGAGTGCTGCCTTCCGTCTGCCCATCACTTCCAACAACTTCCTGCATTCCCAGTGTGCATTGCGTCTCTTTCCCTGCTGCTTGATGTGATGCAATCTCCATTTCTCAAGACTACATATCCCACCATGCATTGCTTCCAGCTTTGTTCAACATTGTTCAGACGTTGAGTTATAGTTCAGAAGGCAAAGAAGTTCATATTCACAGAGCTAAATGTAATGGTGTCAGTGCATTGAGGAAGTCCATCCTATGGTTTATAAACTTCTAGATGGATATGGTTGTTAGGAGTGGGATAGAACCTTTATTAATTCAATTATAAATACAGATTTATTTTTAGTTTTGGACCATAGAAACCCCATTAAGTAAATAGTTTCTCATGAATCTATTGCACATTTTTCTTAACTGGAGACCCTGCCAGTAACCGCACTTCCTGTTGTAGGATGACCACACTAAGTCAATGCCTTGCAAATAGCAGCAGTGTTGTCAGCCTGCTGTGTGCAGTCCTTCAGATGGCCATTGGCCTGCGAATAAGGTCTGTTAGGTAGGCAGCTCATGTGCCAACTGAAGGAGCTTACATGGCAGGCTGACAACACTGCTGCTAATGCAAAAGAACAGGAACCGGAAGTGCTGCTAATGGGAGCATGTGTAAATAGGAAAATGTGCAACATGTTAACAATCTGATAAAGAAAATAGTATATTATTATACAGGATTTATATAGCGCCAACAGTTTGCGCAGCGCTTTACAATAAAAGGAAGACATTACAATCACAATACAATCCAAGACAAGATGGTAAGGAGGGCATATAAAGAGGAATGATGCCAAACATACTGCAAAATACATTTGGGTTTTGCATATACTTTGATATTGGACATTTTAACAGCTCTGAACTCTTACCACGTGTTGTCATACTAAATCTTCTTTGTGCCTAGTGCGACTGCTGTTCCTTTTTGGTTGATGCGGTCTGTCCATGTTTGTCATATTCTAAATTATTATTTTTTTGAGCCAGTTCCCGTGCACACATTAAAACCCAACTGTTTAGTTTAAAGCACCGAAATACATTCCAGGTGCATCAAAATGAAAGGTGCGCAAAAGCCTTACAGTTGGTTTTCTTTAAAAAGCAGCCGCAGACTGACTAGAAAAGCCTGCCAGCATGCTGGAGATAAGGAGCCTTGCTCTCTGTGCGGAAGTAGAAATCTGTGTCCCCTGCGGTCTCTCTGCAGAGGTCCAACATGTCCCCTGCTGAGTCAGAGCTGCTCTCTAATAAACGAGGAGTGTGAACTTGGCTGATTGTAGAGCAGTAGGTCCAACTCTGCAGGGTCTGACCTCTTCAGTGAAACCACTGCTTCATAATATATCCAAAAGAAAAAAGCCAACACATTTTTTTGGGGTTCTAGCTAGGGCTGGTAATGATTACAATTTTTGTGTTCGATTAATCAAAATATCTTTTTTAATCAATCCGTCACGGACATCAATGTCACCGAACTCCTCCCCCTTCCCTTCGTTAGCCGACTGAGCCACTTGGGGAAGGAGGGAGGAATCCGGTGACGTCACCGGATGTCCGACGGGACTCCCGGAAGCCGGCGGAGAGGTGAGTCTTTTCATTTTTGATCAAAAGAATTTTAATCGATCAAAAAGTTTAACGATTAATTGAGGAATTAATTGTTAATTTCCGCAGCCCTCGTTCTAGCAGACCACCTTTATCAGACCTCTGTGGAGGGACCACAGAGAATAAAAATCTATCTATCTATCTATCTATCTATCTATCTATCTATGTATCTATCTATCTATCTATCTATCTATCTGTCTGTCTGTCTGTCTATCTTCTTGCTTTCTCTCTCTCTGTCTATCGATCTATCTATCTATCTATCTATCTATCTATCTGTCTATCTTCTTGCTTTCTCTCTCTCTGTCTATCAATCTATCTATCTATCTGTCTATCTATCTATCTATCTATCTATCTATCTATCTATCTATCTATCTATCTATCTATCTATCTATCTATCTATCTATCTATCTATGTAACTATCTATCTATCTATCTATCTATCTATCTATCTATCTATCTATCTATCTATCTATCTGTCTGTCTGTCTGTCTGTCTGTCTGTCTGTCTGTCTGTCTGTCTATCTATCGGTCTGTTTGTCTGTCTGTCTGTCCATCTTTCTATCTATTTTTTTCATTTTTCATCAAATCATTTTAATTTTTTCTTTTGCAAAATGTATTCAGAAATGGTTTTTGAAATAAGTGGCGGCACGGCCATTCAGTGTTTACCATAATCTGTATTTCCTTTGTATTATTTGTTATTATGACACGTTGTTTTAGTTTTGGAAATAAAATATTTAAACTGAATCAAAACACAGCCTCTGTGAAGCATTAATATTTAAGCCTCCGCATCCACGCTCTTTATTAAGTCAAATATTACTTGGGAAAATTGTACTCCGGAACAGTAGTATCCAGTTGATAGACACTGAATTATGTTTTTTTTAACAGAACAGTATGCAAAATTGGTTTGATTTAGAACGTTGTTTCCTTAGGTCAGACGCTGAAAGAACATTTATTAGGAACACAGGCGGAGCTTTTCAAACATGACAATAAAGACTTGTATGTAATAAGCCAAATCTATGTTGGGATTAAATGTTGTTGTTTTTTGTACAATGTACATTAAAAAAAATACACAAGAAGGTTTAAGATTCTACTAACATGAAAAGATTTATTTCCTTGATAAATAATCTTTTATTTATTCATTTGGGTCTTAAATATTATCAGGACACCAGAAAACCCCACTATATCATCCAGTTCATAAACACAAAATATAAAAAAAAAATGTATTGCTTTTATCTTACACTCTTTGTGCCCGTTATTTTCACCTTGTGATCCGGCCAGTAACACACTTCCTGTCTTAGGGTGGCTCCACTCTATGGAGGAGTAATGGAGCCACCCTTGGCCAGCAGCATTGCACCCAGTGGGGAGGGTAGTGTTAGATGGACTTGACTAACAAATTAAACCTGAACTCCAGTGTCAGGAAGCCCATACGAAAGTAATTGCTCATACGCCTGCGCACGGCATGGCCCACAGTGTCAGGTCTGGCCATTCACCTCTGTGCGTGCGCACCTCCGACGTATCTTGGCGCCAAATGAGTTATTTAAGCTGAGCCTCTCCATGACTCCAGTGCTGAGTACTCTTCAGCTGTGTGCCTTGTATCCTGAACCTGTACCCTGTTGTTTTGCTTTCCCGTTGATGAACCCAGCTTGTTACTTGACCCTGCTGATCTTTTGGCCTCCTGACCCCGGCTTGTCATCTCAAGCCCCATAAGGTACGTGACATCCAGTTTACATGTTTTAAGCAGTTACAGCAACAGTTTTTGTATTTTCCTTTTGGGATAAATGTTATACATAAATGTATAAAAGCCGATGACTGTAAGCCTCCCTGTCAGTGTTAAATGGTTAATCTCAATCCTCTATCTGCCAGTTTTGCTGGGCAGCTTGACCTGGTAAAAGAAGTTGAAAAATAAAAGACTGGTGGGTCACCAGGTGAAAAAAAAAGAAATAAAAAAAAAAAGAAAATTAATGCAACTGGACTTGCTGTATTTTTCTTGAAGACATTTCACTGACCATCCGACCAGCTTTCTCAATTCAGAATTGAGAAAGCTGGTCGGATGGCCAGTGAAACGTCTTCAAGAAAAATACAGCAAGTCCAGTTGCCTTGACTGATTTCATACAGATATGCCATGTCCTGGATAAAAGAGAACCTTCACGGACAAAACTAATGCAGCCACCCATATCTGCAAATTGGTAAGCTACAATTTATTAAATTTCTGCTCTTTGGTTTAGATACACTTTAAGTTAGACAATAAAGAATATCACTAAGGCTTCAGACTTTCAGCATAAGGGATGAACAAACCTGAAAGTTTTTTATTTCCTCAAAATGTTTGCAAAAGTTAAGAGATCTTGATGAATTGTAGCCATTTTAGGGAAAGGCATTGAAGCCAACGGGAAAGGTGGAATTAGGTGGTTTTTAAGGGTACAATTCTGCAACTGCAGCAGATACTTTTCAAACAACGAGTGTACTTTGGAATTAAAGTCTACTTCTACTTCTGCAGGCGAAATTGAGAAAACCCCTCAATATGTTTGTTATGTGTTCTCATTCACACAGCATTTGGAAACATAATAAAAAAATATAAAAAAAATATAAAAAAAATATTTCTTACCTTTTAGATGTCTCTATTTTGCAGGCCCTTGCAAACTTCTCTCTCAACTTCAGTAAAAGGAAGCTCTCTCTGTCCTCATAGAAAGACTAAAGACTGAGCATCTTCCCATTAACATACAATGAAAGGAGCCAAGCTTCTAGATCTTTAACCCTTTGTTAGGAAAGACATTGTTCCAATCTAGTATACAACGGATCATGATATCTGCCAGCACAGTACAAACAGGGTTAAATATGGTAAATATTACCCTCCCCGCAGAAACATCTCTACTATGTATTCCTATTACAAAGCTGATGTTATAACAGGAGAGGATGTGCTGGGTCTTTACAACTCTTTTAAGAGAAGGAGCAGTGGAGCACAACCATTGCAAAGCAGGAAGCACAACCTGAATAGGTAATGAACCAATATGGCTGCCCCATGTATATACAGTATATTTTATTACAAAGTATACACAGAAACCAGATTGTTTTATTAAACACGATAAGATTCCTTTTTTCTTTTCTCTTCTTTCCTTTCTTTTTTTCTTTTTTCCTTTCCTTTCTTTTCTCTTCTCTTCTTTCCTCTTCTTTTCTTTCATCTCCTTTCTTTTCTCTTCTTTCCTTTCCTTACTTTTCTTTTTTCTTTTCTCTTTATTCCTTTCCTTTCTTTTCTCTTCTTTTCTCTCTTTTCTTTGCTCTTCTTTCCTCTTCTTTCTTTTCTTTTCTCTTCTTTCCTTTCTTTTCTCTTCTTTCCTTTCTTTTCTCTTCTTTTCTCTCTTTTCTTTGCTCTTCTTTCCTCTTCTTTCTTTTCTTTTCTCTTCTTTCCTTTCTTTTCTCTTCTTTCCTTTCTTAGCTCTTCTTTCCTTTCTTTACTTGTCTTTCCTTTCTTTTCTTGGTTTCTTTTCTTTTTTCTTTTCTCTTCTTTCCTTTCTTTTCTTCTCTCTTCTTTCCTTTCCTTTCTTAGCTCTTCTTTCCTTTCCTTTCTTTTTCTCTTCTTTCCCTTTCTTTTTTCTTCTTTCCTTTCTTTTCTCTTCTTTCCTTTCTTTTCTTATCTCTTGTTTGCTTTCCTTTCTTATGTCTTCTTTCCTTTCTTTTCTCTTCTTTCCTTTCTTTTCTTATCTCTTGTTTGCTTTCCTTTCTTATGTCTTCTTTCCTTTCTTTTCTCTTCTTTCCTTTCTTTTCTTATCTCTTGTTTGCTTTCCTTTCTTATGTCTTCTTTCCTTTCTTTTCTTTTCTTTCTTTTTTCTTGTCTCTTCTTATCTTTCTTTTCTCTTCTTATCTTTTCGTATCTCTCCTTTCTTTCTTTCATTTCCTTTCTTTTACCTTTTCTCTTCTATCTTGTTTTTCTTTTCTTCCTTTTTTCTTTCTTTCGTTTCTTTTTTTTACATATGAATTTATCAAAAACTAGAAACAATATAAACTTTGAAGATCTTCCACACTCCTTGTAAGCAGAGGCAGAACACCCGAACACACTCGACTGATTTTAATATTCTTTAAGCATCTCGTTGACTAAAAATATTTACTGGAAATGCTCTTGGAGCAAAACCTGAGTCTACGCCGAGCCACAAATTGAATAGCGACAGAAACGCTTATGATGATTGCACAAGACCCTTGGGATGGCACTTTATTACCTTTCCAAACCACACTTCAGAGGAATTAATTAATTGATGCTCTTAGCAGCTTCATTCTGACAAAAACATATGATACTAAAATGTTAAACATGGAAGTGAAGATGAGCCTGTCAGAGGAAGCCTGAAAGTGCTTATTAATACAGCTTTTGATAAATATCTGTGCGGGCTCACACTGCGCCACGTCTGCTTTCATCTTTGAAAGTAGTTAATCTGATTGATGAAGATCCTGTTTCAGATTGTCTCCCATGCTGGGCTTAATAACTGCACTTTTTTCATGAAAAAAAGGAAGACAAGAGAAAGAGCCTGTGAAGGTGTTTGTTTTTTTTTTTGGTTGACTCTCAAAACTTCCAAACACAGTCCTGTTTATCTTATGTAAAGCGAAATGCCAGGAAAAATGCTGAAGAATAAGAAGACATATTAGGAAGTTGTTTTACATACCAAATGATTTGTTTTCTGTCAATCCAGTTCTTATATTTACACAGCAGAGTGACAGCGAAGTTGGCTGTGTGTGCAAGGGCACAGTCATGCTGGAGCAGAAAGGGGCCTTCCGCAAACTGTTACCACATTTTCTAATATGTACCCTGTTTCCCTGAAAATAAGACCTACCCCGAAAATAAGACCTAGTACTATTTGTGGGAATTGCTAAAATATAAGACCTACTCCGAAAATAAGACCTAGTTGTGACCATTGCCAGGGCCGGTGGTGGCATAAGGGGGAACCTGAAGAGCCGCGGGAGAGAATCAGCGGTGCCAATGAAGCCAGCACTAGAGGAAGTGAGGCGGCAGCACAGGGAGCAGAGCCGCATAAGCCGATGTTTACTCTATAGCGCCAACTCCTGTCACAGGTGGAGTGATACCAAATGCACTCCGCCTGTGAGGAATCCATAGTGAAAGTGCGTTTCACTTTTTCTGGTTACCAAATTGCTCTTGGAAAGGTACCCCTGATTGCCCTGATCACCCTATTCTTAACTTTGCCATTTTGAATTATTTCATTTGGATTTGCATTAACTTTGGATTGTTATACATTAAAAAAATATAAAAAAATAAGACCCACCCCGAAAATAAGACATGGTGTGTTTTTGTGAGCCAAAAAAAATATAAGACAGTGTCTTATTTTCGGGGAAACACGGTATGTCTTTAAAAAGATGTATTAACAGTTCAAAACACAAAAAGACAAAACACAAAAAGAGTCACCAGCACACCTCCCAGCACGCCTGCAACAAAACAAGTTACCCTGTCAACAGGATGCGTTAAAAACAGAGGTTTTAGTTGCAAAAACCTTTGACCAAAAATATGTAGCAGCCACACTGCCCCACCAAGGCTCCTCTGTGAAGTGTGGTCCTAATTCTATTTATGAGTCTCTATGTTGGAGCATATTAATGCAGTTAATAAATTAAATGCAGGTGTACCTGGAGGTAGCCTACCCCTCCTCAAAAGTTGCAGGGACGCACTGGAGGCCCAGCAATCCAAAATGCACGCTGAGACCCCCAGTGCGTCCCCACATCAAGAATAGTCAAACTAGAAAAAGATAGTAACCACATAAATTTATAACCAGGCTTGGTTGCAGTGTGCACATGGGAAGGCTAACAGTTTCCCTTACTGGAAACACCTAAACTCAGTGGTCTGTCCTGTCCCCCGATGCATGTCTTACATGAGCCGACACATGGCCTTTTGGCTACGGCTGGTTGTAGATGCAAGCGTGAGTATGTTGGCGCACATGCATTTGCAAGCTTTGGCACGTATGCAATAGGGTACATTTCTGTATGCCCCTGATGCTGGGCGTGCTCACTGGCTTGGAGAGTATTCAAACACATTGCATTCTGTTGGTTGGTGTTGTGTCTTCTTACCAACAACTACTCTGTGCAATGACATTGCAGTTGTTCTAATTACATATTGCTGGCTGATTGTGCTTCTGCCTCCAGTCCCTGTTGTCCACTGCCTGTTTCTGCCTATTTCTTATGCCTGCTGCCTACCTCAACCTTGGCCTGGAATCAGATTACTCTCTTGCCTACTTCGCCCTCTGCCTGACACTGACTACTCGCTTGCCTACTGCTTGCCTTAACTTCTCCCATATATAAATGAATGGAGATGACCAACTTACCAACTTATGGATGGTGGAGCGTAATCAGCTGCGAGGGGTCGATGGGTGTAGGTCCATGAATGGTGGGGGTGGTGATCACACAGGGGGATGTGTGAGCAAGTAGGGGGTGTGTAGGTCTCTGCTGTGGTGGCTGAGGGGGGCACAGTTTAGATGCTGGCCTGGGTATGTGTTTTGTGCCCCCCCCAGCCACCACAGCCCCTACTTGCTCACACATCCCCCTGTGTGATCACCACCCCACCATTCATGGACCTACACCCATCGACCCCTCGCCGCTGATTACGCTCCACCATCCATTCATTGGTAAGTTGGTCATCTCCATTCGTTTATATATGGTAGTAGCGCTTCTTTACTCCCCTTTTTTTCTTTGATCCCCTTGGCAAACGACGGACACCCCGGTCCGCATCTATTAAGAAGCAGCACACCCATCATCCCAACTCACACCCAGCCACACCCACCCTTGTGGCAGCGCTGCATCTAGGGACAACTCTCCCAATTTTTCTATCCCTTGCCTTAACTTCTGCCGGACACTAGTTACACTCTTGCCTGCTGCTTGCTTCGACCTCTGCCTGACACTGACCAGCTAACCTTTGCATTCAGATTGCAATTGTTCTAATTACCCGCTGCTGACCTGTATCACCTAACTGTGCTCCTGTCTCCCTGTTGTCAACTCTGCCTGTTTCTTTTATCCTTTTGCTTGCTGCCTGCCTCAACCTCGGCCTGTACTCAGATTACTCTCTTGCCTGCTTTGATCTCTGCCTGACACTAGCTACTCTTTTGCCTGCTTTGACCTCGGACGCTGACTACTCTCTTACCTGTTGCCTGCTTTGACCTCTGTCTGACCCTGACTACTCTCTTGCCTGCTGCCTGCTTTGAGCACTGTCTGACACTGATTACTCTATTGCCTGCAGCCTGCCTTGACCTCTGCATGACACAGACTACTCTCTTGCCTGTCGCCTGCCTCAACCTCTGCCTAACACTGACTACACTCTCGCCTGCTGCCTGCCTTGACTTCTGCCTGGACAGCAACCTTGTTGTCTCATCCCATCTGTCTCCCCAACATAGGTACCCCGCTTCTGCTATATCTGACCAGGTTGTCACTTAGACTCTGCACCTTGGGGGAGCCCGTGTCACCTGCCAGGTCTGCCACCAATAGCAGTTATATAGTTGAGCCACACTTACCCATGTGCCAAGGACAGCCCCAGCAGTTCAGAGCCACTGGTTGGTTTATTCTGCATGAACAACACCCTTTTTTAATGCCCATGTGACCATGTGGTTGTGTTTAGGTACTGCCAGTCATAATCTATAGACCTTTTTGAAAATAATTAAAAATCTAGACGAATGTTGAAATGTTTCCTCTTACTAACGCAAAAGAATTAAATGACCTTATTTTATACCATGATCCTGATTGAAGGGGGAATTTTGGAACCCCCTGAATCCCCTGCTGCATTTGCATGTGCTCAGCGTGCTGCTTTTTGAATGCCATGTACTGCTCGATACTCCATAAGAAGGAATATTTTTCCTTAATATCTGGGATCCCAGCTAACTAAAACCTTGGCCATTATTGTTTCACACCGCACACACATTTTGAAAATTGCATTTAGTATGCTGTAATGAAACTAGCTGTGCTTTCAGTATCATTAATGCCACCTCCTTGCCATGTCTTGTAATATGTGTTGGAAAACAGATGCGGCTAATGCCGAGCCACAACCCGGGGCATGGTGGAGTGAGCTGATCTGATAAGAGAAATAGCCCCAAGCTCAGTCGAGTTTCAGCAACACATGTCATTATCAGGGCCAGAGCAAGGCAAATGGTTTTCTATGCTAATTTAAATGGTGCTATTATAAACATATTAAATATCTAGTTACTGTTGTGCTTCATAAAATGGAAACACGAGCTGAATTAAAATAGAAAACTGAAAGCTGCAACAAAAGTTTCTTGAAATGCGTTATAGCCCCATTGTTTTTGTATGTGTCTAATAGGACTATATAGAGCTTTGGAACAATAAATGGAACTTGAAGGATATGTACACCTAACCACTAAAATCTAATATAAGCTATAAGATGCTGTTCATGTTTTTATATCTGCAGCTTTCATTAAAAAATTCCAGGTAATCCTGTCTGGAATGTCCTTCTTGGGACACTTTCTGTTATAGATTGACAACGATCTATCTCTTTCTCTCAAATAGGTTTCTGTGTTGTCACTCTGTCACATGGCTTTCTAATGGAGACTACAAGTGGTAAATTGTCTGCAAATTACACAAGCATGGTCCACTGTTGTCAGGAAATCAGCCTTTAGAAATAACATGTAGCCATTGCTGGGGTGCCAGTAGGCAAGAAATGAATGCAAAGAACACCAGGTGATCCTACCATGAATGTCCTTGTTGGGTCACTTTCTGTTATAGAGTGACAACACTCTGTCCATTTACCTTATATGGGTTCCTGCATTGTCACTCCGTCATATGGTTTTTTAATGAAGACTACAATGTGGTAATTTCTATGGATATTACACAAGCATGGTCCTCTGTTGTTAATAAACCCACCCTGAGAAATACCATGTAGCCATTGCTGGGAGGCATGTAGGCAAGAAATGGATGCAAGGAATACCAAGTGATCCTACCATGAATGTCTTTGCTGGGACACTTCCTATTACAAGGTGACAATGCCCTATCCCTCTACTGGGGTGCATGTAGGCAAGAAGTAGATGGAAAAACACAGTGATCCTACCATAAATGTCCTTGTTGAGACACTTCCTGTTATAGGATGACAATGCTCTTTACGTCTTTTCCAAATGGGTTCCTGCATTGTCACTTGGTCACATGGCTTGCTAATGGAAACTACAAGTGGCCATTTCTAGGCACATTACACAAGCATAGTCCACTGTTGTCAGCAAGCCCACCCCTGAGAAATGCCATGTAGCCATTTGCTGTAAGTGGCTGCAGGAGATCAGCAACACTGAAAAGAAGCAAATGATGAAAAATGCTGAGCAAAAAAATGTAATATAAAAATGGCAATGGTTTATGATAGACAGAGATTTGTTTTTTAATTGAATCTGCTGTGAATTATTTTCCATCAACTTCAGTATTGCAAATTGTATTCTATTATACTGTATATTATTTTGCCTGTTTTGGTAGGTAATGCATTAAACCTCTACTGATCATGGCTCCTGACAACTTGTCTAAAGGCTAACAGACACCCCCAGCAACATTCTCCTCCCCCGTTATCTCTTTACTCTTTGCACTTTCTGTCATTTGAGCATGCAGTAGAGTTTGCACACAGCCCCGTTAGCATAGGAAAGGTAAAACCCCAGCACAGTGGCATTGTGGTTAGCGCTTCTGCTATGCAGTACTTGGTAAATATCTGTGACATTTACCGGTCCTCTGTGTGTGCGGAACAAACACTGGAGTTATCGTCTTATCAATGTTTGTAAATAACTGGGGACACATAGTACTATGTGTCCCCAGTTATGAATTAATTTCTGAATGGGGAGAAGCACTCACTACAGAGGCTCCTCCCCATTCAGAAACTGGTGATAGTAAATGTAATTGAGTGCTGGGGCTGCAGAATAAGAAATTGAGGACTGTGTGTCCTCAATTTCTTTTCTATTTTAAAAGGGAAATGTCAGGGGTCTGTTTAGACCCCCAATATTTCCCTGAAGCCCCCCCCAACAGTAAAAAATAATAAATTAAAAAAAATTATAATAAAAAATGTAAAAAATGTAAAAAATTATTTTTTAAACGTGAAAATTACCCCCTCCACACCCCGCACACACACACACGTATTATTAGACATTAGTGCAACAACTAAAAATTTATTTCAGATGAAATGAACGAAAGCAAAAAATGTTTTCATTTGTTTCATTAAGCAAAACAAATTCTTATGCAATTTTGGATTCAGCCATTGGCGTGTTCTTGAGGCAGGGCGCATGACATCATATAACACCGCATGTGTTGGGCGCCGCCATGTTGGTGTATATCTAGGTACACACCAAGGTGTCGGCGCCTATATCGGCGTGTGATGTCACCTGACGCCACGCATGCATGGCATCATGTGACGTCATGCTCCCTGCCACCAAGATGGTGGCACGCATTCGCAGAACGCACTGGAGGCCAACATGGCTGCGGCACATTCTCAAACAAATTGTTATGTGCCTGAATACATTTTTCGTATATTCGGGCAAATAGTAATTCATTAATTTAACATGTAGTCTGGGTTTTATGTTCTGTTTTTTATTTTTACTTTTCTATATGCACTTA
Source organism: Nanorana parkeri (assembly GCF_000935625.1). Classification (NCBI taxonomy): domain Eukaryota; kingdom Metazoa; phylum Chordata; class Amphibia; order Anura; family Dicroglossidae; genus Nanorana; species Nanorana parkeri. The sequence continues at coordinate 1,019,042 of NW_017306452.1, read as the reverse complement.
GTTGAAAAAAGGGATCAGCATGACAACCTGACACTTTATTCTTATAGACTCTATTTTAGTTTGACATTTATTGTTTATCACTTGTTTACCTTCTGTTGTTTTATGTAATACGAATACTTATATTGTGCCTACAGGTTTAATACCTTTGAATAAAAGTTTTATTTTTATCATACTTTTTAATATGTTTCTCTGGGGCTTAACAAAATGGGAGTCTTTAAATGGTGTGGATATTGAAAAAATGGGTGTGGTTACTGAGGGGTGGGGGTTTACTGAGGGGTGCTGTAAAGCTTTCTCACACAGGGCGCCTAAAAGCCTAAGGCCGGCCCTGAGTACTGCGTGTCCCTGGTTCGAATCCCGGCCAGGTCACAATTTGCAAGGAGTTTGCATGTTCCCCCATTCTTGCGTGAGTTTCCTCCAGGTACTCTGGTTTCCTCTCACACTCCAAAGACATTCTGGTAGGTTAATTGGCTCCTGTCTCAAATGGCCCTCATATGTATGCATGTGAGATTGAGACCTTAGATTGTAAGCCCCTTGAGGGAAGGGACTGATGTGAATGTGCAACTATGTAAAGCGCTGCGTAAATTGTCATCGCAATATCAATAAGAACAAAAGAATACAAGTAAGCTTATGTTTCAGTAGGTAAGATGGCCTAAAAATGGCCAGAATTTGCAAACAGGATTAGCCCCCCACTCGTAGACATGAATGGGATGCACCTCTAAATTTGGATTTTCAAAAGTTTCAAACATAATTTGCTGAACCCTCCAAATACTCCGATACTTACCTCCGATACTGGAACTTTCGGTCAGAGGGACATCTCCCTCTGACCAACAGTGTTGAGGGAGCATGGAGTCGGCTTTCTTTACAATCAGGAACCCGGACAGTGGGTCCCAGCCTCCCAGCTTCCTAATTGGCTAGGAAGCTGGCTTCATGTGTTGCTAAGCAGCCTGGCTTCCTAACCAATCAGGAAGCCGGGCGGCACTTAATGACCTGCCATACGACTTCCTGATTGGTCAGGAAGCCAGACAGCCTCTGAAGCCGTTGCTCTTTCGCTAGGACACCAGCTTCACAGGTAATCAGGAAGCCGGGCAACGGGTCATGATCCACCGGCCGACTTCCTGATAATTGGGGTGCAATGAAATGGCACTTGGTATCGGCGAGTACCGGAAAAAAAATATCGGTACTCGCACTCGATACCAAAAAAAACTTTATCGTGCATCCCTAGTGCCAAGGTTGTCTACCTCTATACTAAGGCCAATTTAAACAGAAAGAAACTAACCTGCCAGCATCAGAATATGGGAGAAAAACCACACAAGCACAGGGAGAACATGCAAACTCCATGCAGATAGTGCTCTGGCTGAGATTCAAACCAAGGACCCCTGTGCTTCAAAGCAGAAGTACTAACCCGTAAGCCACTGTGTTGCCCTAGCATGCATATACCAAGCATGGTTATCTCTCTGCTTTTAACAGCAGGTTGATACAATAAAGCATCAAAGGATGCTGTGTGAGACATTGCAAATACCGAACCTTCCCTGCTAGAGATGGCTTTTCCTTTGCCAAGAGCAGTAAGCAAACATTTGTTACTGGAAAAATGTTTACTTTACATCTAACACCCACTTTACCCAAAGTACCGAGGGTAATTTTAGATAATATCAGCTGCTCTGGCAACAAAAAAAGGAGACTGTATTTATAAAGTGCAAGCGCCCAGCAACCCTCAAAGTAAATATTTGTTAGTATTAAAACATAATCTCTATCTTTCTTTCCTGCGCCTCTCTCCATTCCTTTGTCCTATCCACATGTAACTCTCTATCCAATTTTCTTTCTTTCTTTCTTTCTTTCTTTCTTTCTTTCTTTCTTTCTTTCTTTCTTTCTTTCTTTCTTTCTTTCTTTCTTTCTTTCTTTCTTTCCCCCTAAATATGATAATGTGGCACACTAGGCTTATTGGTTGGTATACAGTGGACATGTGCACGGCATTACAATTTGTTTTCTGACTAAACGAATGGAAAACATTTCCATGTGTTTCATCAAAGAAAACAAATGTTTTTGGTATTTCGGATTCGGAGGCAACTGGGGTGATTTACTAACCTAAACACACGCACGCACTAGGTGCGTGTGATTTTCACACAGCAAAACACAATTGTGTAAAATGTATTTTTATGTCATAGTTTTAATAGTGCCCTTCACTGGAAACACCTGAACTCAGTAATGTGAAGGGTTATCTACATACTCTTGGCCATATAGTAAGTGTGGTGGTCAGGTGTTCACATAACCTTTGACCATATAGTGTATATTCACAATTGTCCTGTGGCTGAGCACCCTAATAGCTTGGTAGATTGATTTTCTCATCTTGGTAGATCATGTCCTGTACTTTCCACTGGTTAAGTGTGGTGTCCATCAACAAACTCCTGGACAGGTAGTCAGTTGTTTGCAGGAATGTTTCCTCCCAGAATGATGACTTCATCTTCAGTTTATTAAAAATCAGACCTATTACACATATACCTGCAAGTACTATCAAGTCTTCTTTCATATGCACCAACTCAGAATTTACATATGTTGGCCTACTGAGCGGTGATGTAAACTTAGTCATGAAACTGTTACTTGCTTGTGACAGTTAAAATTAGGGATAAACAAAAAACAGGGGAGTGTTCCAAGTGAGGATCACAGAAAGTGGTTGCTTAAAGAGACCGAGGCCATTAAATCTTATAAAAATATAAGCTTTATTATGTTTTACAAAACATCAATTCTTTGCAACAACACTTCCGCTTCTTACTGATACAATAAAAAAACAACGTTGTTCATGACACTCAAAACATTCATTCATACACCCTATGGGCCCCACACATACTGCGACCAAGCTTAATCCCTGCAGAAACGAGGGAGTACTCCCAGGTAAAGCACCTGCTAGTGATCAGTGCTGATCCCCTTGACAGACGATACTTTGGAGTATGGACAAAATAGATCAAGCAGGACAACTCTTTGAACGGGTATCCCAATACCTGATGGATACTATCTATCAGTTGGTGATTAGTATAGGAAGTCTCTGTGATTCACCATGGATTGAAAAAGGGGACACATTCCTGTATAGGTAAGATGTAGTCATGAACTTTCATATATCCGTGTTCTTTATGGATCTCTTTAAAGAGAAAAAGTCCTTCACTTGATTTCCTTAATCATCTAAACCTTCCCCTATATCAATAAATTCCTCCCATGGTAACAAGTATTTTTCGAGGGGGAGACCTGTGATGGACTATTTTAAGTTTGTTTCATAGTCAGCCGTACTCACAGTTGGTCGTCTCGTTCCCCTCCTTTGTGAGTCCAGATAGCCAGATGGAAGTCCTGTGATTTCAACGTTTGTTGTTGATATATGGCTCATTTGTAGGGGGAGGATTTTGTAGGGGGGTTTTTTTTGATTAGATTTGTGGTTTAGAGGAAATGATGTCTCTCCATCGTTGTTTTTTTCAGGGTTGAAGTCAGCAGTTTCTCAGGGAAGCAGTCGTCTGTGTAGGTCACATAGCGCGTGTAACATACATTAACGGGTAGACGTGTTTCGCTCCGCCCACCGGAGCTTCGTCAGAACCATAAGGATGGCGGATGGTGGATGGTTGTCTTAAATAACCCTTTCACACCTGCTAGGTAATTACATCCGAAGTGCATGTTCTATGATCGAGTGTTAATGAGGGTCACATTTTTCTAAAAACCCCGCATATCGGCTGTCTATTCTTTCATATCGAAAGCATTCAAAAATCAGGCATATAGTTATTCAAAAATCTAAATATATATAAACAGGGTTGTCCAGGCCATTTATTAGAATTTTACTGTTCGAATGGAAAGGGCACATACGTGGATAATAGTACATTAATGTTATTATTTGTTTATGAAATATTCCTCTAAAGGAAGACACTCAGGTTCATTTCATTATTTAGGCCTGCGGGTAGAAGGGTGTTAAGTCTGTATACCCACATTTTTTCTTTCTGTAGGAGCACTTTGTCAAAATCCCCTCTTCTTGATGGTAGGCTCAGAGCATAAATCCCCTTTACCCGCAGGCCTTTTAAGGAGGAGATGTGACATTCTGCAAAATGCATTGCTATGGGGCTATCTATATCTTTGTTTTTAATATCCCTTAAATGCTCTCCTATCCGTACACGTAACTGTCGTTTTGTTTTTCCGACATATGATTTTTTACATGGACATTCTAACATATATATTACTTTATCTGTATTGCAATTGATGAACTGGGTAATTTGATAGGATTTCGTCCCTTCTGAATTTTGAAAATGTTTTGTCTTCTCTACATAGGGGCATATGTGGCATTTGCCGCAAGGATGCATTCCTTTTATTTTTGGTAACATTGACAGCGACAAATTGTCTTTGCTTGGTCTGTATTCGGAGTTCACCAAATAGTCTTTTACATTTTTAGCTCTCCTTGCTGTCAAAAGTGGGCGAGGGCCTACTATATTGGAGAGCGTCGGGCACAGATTCAAGACATGCCAATGTTTTTCAAAAATTTGTCTCAGTTTTGGCCAACCTGATCCATATTGTGTAATCATTCTTGCATAATTTACTGTATTCTTTTTTGATTCTTCCTCCTTATTAATTTTGCCCTTCAAGATCTCTGCTCTATTTTTCTGTCCTACTTTTGTTTTACTTGTTCGAAGTGTTCTGTGTGAGTAACCCCTCCGCCTCAAGCGATTGTATAGAGATCTGGATTCCATTAGGTAATGTTTGTGTTCAGTACAGTTCCTTTTAATCCTCAGGAACCGTCCTGTGGGAATTCCCTGCTTCAATGATAAGGGGTGGTGGCTATTCGCATGAAGCAGTGTATTAGCCGCAGTCTCCTTTCTAAACGTTCTCGTGGTAAGTCTTCCTGTTTCTATCCGGATCAATAGGTCCAGAAATGGAATCTCTAAATTGCTGGAATTAAATGTTAGTCTAAGGTTTCGGATGTTTACGTTTAGTTCTGAGATGAATTCCTCTAATTGTCCTACACTGCCTTGCCACACCATTAACACGTCATCAATGTACCTGAGCCATGTTTTGGCATGACTCAGGTACAGATGGTGGTTATAATCCATATCCATCTCCCAGAACCCAAGGTGTAGGCATGCATAGGCGGGTGCCCATGTTGGGTAATTTGATAGGATTTCGTCCCTTCTGAATTTTGAAAATGTTTTGTCTTCTCTACATAGGGGCATATGTGGCATTTGCCGCAAGGATGCATTCCTTTTATTTTTGGTAACATTGACAGCGACAAATTGTCTTTGCTTGGTCTGTATTCGGAGTTCACCAAATAGTCTTTTACATTTTTAGCTCTCCTTGCTGTCAAAAGTGGGCGAGGGCCTACTATATTGGAGAGCGTCGGGCACAGATTCAAGACATGCCAATGTTTTTCAAAAATTTGTCTCAGTTTTGGCCAACCTGATCCATATTGTGTAATCATTCTTGCATAATTTACTGTATTCTTTTTTGATTCTTCCTCCTTATTAATTTTGCCCTTCAAGATCTCTGCTCTATTTTTCTGTCCTACTTTTGTTTTACTTGTTCGAAGTGTTCTGTGTGAGTAACCCCTCCGCCTCAAGCGATTGTATAGAGATCTGGATTCCATTAGGTAATGTTTGTGTTCAGTACAGTTCCTTTTAATCCTCAGGAACCGTCCTGTGGGAATTCCCTGCTTCAATGATAAGGGGTGGTGGCTATTCGCATGAAGCAGTGTATTAGCCGCAGTCTCCTTTCTAAACGTTCTCGTGGTAAGTCTTCCTGTTTCTATCCGGATCAATAGGTCCAGAAATGGAATCTCTAAATTGCTGGAATTAAATGTTAGTCTAAGGTTTCGGATGTTTACGTTTAGTTCTGAGATGAATTCCTCTAATTGTCCTACACTGCCTTGCCACACCATTAACACGTCATCAATGTACCTGAGCCATGTTTTGGCATGACTCAGGTACAGATGGTGGTTATAATCCATATCCATCTCCCAGAACCCAAGGTGTAGGCATGCATAGGCGGGTGCCCATGGGGCTCCCATAGAAGTTCCTTTACGTTGTTTGTAATATGACCCAGAGAACTGGAAGAAGTTGTTTGATAGGGCAAAATCTAACATCTCTATGAGGAATTCATGTTGTGCCCCCATTTCTGGGTAGCTTTGATCTAAAAAGAAACTGACTGCTTTTAGGCCCCATAATTTTTTATGTTGTCTAAAATTGTTGCGCATTACTATTTCGGTTTCCTGAATCTGCATGTCATTTCTTTTAAAGGTTCTTCTTATCTCTTCATCTATTTCTATGCCTAACGTATATGCCATTTTTTCAAGATATCTTCTTTATGCCTAATAGACAGAAGAAGCGGAAGTGTGGTTGTTTTTTGTGGGCTTTTTCAATTTTAAGAAAAAGGTATCTCAAGCGTTGTACGGGATAGTATTCGATCTCAAGAACAGGAAAAAAGAAATGGACCAAAATAGGTCACCAGCAGATCAATGAAAAAAATTGTATATTCCCTGGAGCTCCGATATACTATACAAATCCCTTTATGTGCATTTCTATAATTGGTATAAATGACCAATTATAGAAATGCACATAAAGGGATTTGCATAGTATATCGGAGCTCCAGGGAATATACAATTGTTTTCATTAAAATTAGGGATGCGTAATTGCTGATGCCAAGTATTTGTGCGAGTACTTGTAGTCGGCCAAATGCTCTGATGCCTAGCCCGATACTTGAGCTTCCGGTATCAGGAAGCCAGGCAGCGAGTCATGACACGGTGCCCGGCTTCCTGATTGGCCGGGAAGCCGGCTCCATGCTCCCTCGAGGGAGCTTGGAGCCAGCTTACCGGGCACCGTGTTATGACGAGTTTCCTAATTGGCCTGTTTCTCGACCAATCAGGAAATGGACAATGCGTCATTACATGGCTCCCGGCTTTCTGATTGAGCAGAAAGCCAGCTCCATGCTGTCTCACCACCTGGTGATGAGGGAGCATGGAGACTGCTTCCCTGCTAATCGGGAAGCTGGGTGGCGAGTCTTTACACGCCACCTGGCTTCCTTAATGGGACTTCTGGTATTGGTATTCAGTAGCAGCAAGTACCGAAAAATATCAGTACTGATACTCGATACCAAAAAACTGGTATCAGTGTATCCCTAGTTAAAATAAAGATTACATGTAGTATTCAGACCAGATATTTTATTATTTGCCAAAAGGTGGCAGTGCAATATACAAGTTGTACAAGCATGGTCTTATATTGAAATTGTCTTTGAGATATTTTAAGTGTAACTGCAGTGTTGTTGAGGAAAAAAACATAAAAATAAAGCCCTCCACGTCAGCTGTATGTGTCCAGCAAGGAGAGCCCAGTTTACTTGCTTCTGTTCTGTAGATGTTGGTTCTACCATTATTCTAATCTTTAAAAAGAACCCTCAACACTTCTTTAGAAGTGCAACATCAAAACCAAAGAGGAACACTCCAGTGCTGCAAACGTGGGATGAAATATTCCATACCATAGGCTGTCACTTGACCTAAAGTGTATCCAAACCCAAAAGCAAAAATCTAATACATTGCAGCTTACAAGTCCTAAAAAAGTGGTAGCTGCATTATTTTTCTTTTTTTAAGCTTTTTTCCTTTATTTTACCCAGTGAACGAGCCAGTAGCACACTTCCTGTCTTAATCGTATGAATTTCGTGAATAACTCTACTAAACATGATCTATCTATCTATCTATCTATCTATCTATCTATCTATCTATCTATCTATCTATCTGTCTGTCTTTCTGTCTCCCCTTGTGCACCTGAAGTCATCTCTACACTATAGACTTCACACAGCGGAATAGAGTTGTCATCTTCTCCAACCCCTCCAACCCTTAATGGGAAAGTACTGTATTATCGTCACATGTTCTTTGTTTATTTTTTCCTCAACCCAATGGTGCCCCTCTTCACCCCCAGGCCCCACAGCAGCCACCTGGGCTGCTATGGCTCTAGTTATGCCGCTGCATCTATCTCTCTATCTATCAATCTATCTATCTTTCTATCTATCCGGTGGAGGAACTATCGCCATAGCGACCCAGGAGGCCACTATGGGGCCGGGGGCACAGGGGGGCCCGGCCAAGACAAGGAACAAAGGGGTCCCCTGATGCGGTGTTGGCCAGCTGGGTCGCTACGACATTGCAGTCTGCTGACTGTCACTGGCGGCTGTAAGGAGGAACGTGCTGCTGTTCAGATCACTGACAACCTGTCAGTGATCTATTCATCTATTCATCCGCCAGTGACCGTGGAGGAGGTGGGGCCAGCGGTGGAGGAGGCTGACGGTGGACCGCGGCTGACAGGTAAGAGGTGTGATCTATAGTGATCTATCTATCTATCTATCTATCTATCTATCTATCTATCTATCTATCTATCTATCTATCTATCTAAATATATTTCTCACCATTCATTTTTTTATTAGAGTGATAAAGTTATTTTATTAAAAATTGTTTGCCTTTTCCTTTTTTTTTGTAGGTTTTAATTAGACCGTCATATAATGCAATTCAAGAGCTAACACCAGAAATTACCAAGAACTGTAATTACAGCAAACATTGTCTAATATCTCATCGTGCTCTTATTTTACTATGTCAATTAAATCTTTCATTAGTCGTCGGTAACTTCTTTCTTTATGGAGTTTTTTCTTCTCTTAATCTTCTTATGTCGTTATAAAGGACTTCAGGGACCCCAAACAAATAAAAGCAATTATATAACCAATTCTCCAAGTTTTCGAAAGTTCTCGGTTTTATGAAGGACAAAAAAAAAAAAACTGGAGTTGAAAGACTGATGGAATATTTATTGTAGTGAGATTATTTTGGAGATTATGCCGCAGTTTATCAAAGGAAATGAAGGGCACAAAGAATCGAGCACTTTCATTATAAGGAATCAAACACATTTCGTTATGGATGTAACTTTATGAAGATTGCAAATTTAACAGGAATCCAGACTGCATTTTTTTTACATAGTTACATAGTAACATAGTATTTGAGGTTGAATAAAGACAGAGGTCCATCAAGTTCAACCTATTGCGTGTATGCATGTGATTCTGCATGTGTATGCGTGTGTATGAGTCCCTGTGCTAGCTTGTTCTTAAGTGCACCTGTACCCCTGTATGTTATGTTCTCTGGAAGTTGTCCAAGTGTTTTTTGAATGATTCAACACTCTCGGCTGATACCACTGCTTGTGGCAGCGAGTTCCAGACTTTAACCACTCTAACTGTGAAGAAGCCCCTACACCCCTTGTGGTTAAATCTTTTCTCCACCAATTTTAGGTGGTGGCCTCTAGTCTTTGTTATGGAGCTTACCGTAAAAAGTTTATTACTGATGTTGTCATAACCATTGAACTTCTTGTACAGCAAAATCATATCCCCCCTTAATCTCCTCACTTCCAGCGTAAACATGTTTAAATTTAGTAACCTCATCTCCTAGCTTTGGTCCTCCATTCCCTTAATTAGTTTGGTTGCCCTTCTCTGGACCCTTTACAGCTCCAGGACAACCTTTCTGTGGATTGGTAGAAGAACATATTTAATGTATGAATGTATGATTGTAAATTTTGCATTTTTACTACATGTCCCATGTACCTGATTATGTAGAGATTTTACCATCCCCTCTAGTGGCTGTCTGCACTTTAAGATTTGTAGTTAGCAACCAAGGTGAACACCTGCTGAGATAAAAAATCAGTTACAGTGTAAACCCAGTGTATCCCACCTCAACCTAACCACTGAACCATCACGTTCTCAAACAATTTATACCCACACAGCTACCTCCTCATGTATCACTTCCCCCTCCCCTTTAGATTGTAAGCCCTCCGTGGCAGGGCCCTCCTTACCATCTTGTCTTGAATTGTATTGTGATTTTAATGTCTTCCTAATTGTAAAGCGCTGAACAAACTGTTGGCACTATATAGATCCTGTATAATAATAATAATAATAAACCCCCTTAGTGGCCTCTTGTGAAAGCCAAAGAGTGCAGTTGGACTTTAATTGATTCGGCTTTGATTTTCAGAGTTATATGTAAACCTAAGAACTATAGACTAACAAAGATTTAGAAAAAAAATGCTACAGTGCCTATTGAAAGTAGTGATTAAAATGAGGTTGAAAATGCTGCAAAGTAAAACAAAATTAAATAAACATTATTAAATATAAAATAATGTGTCTGTGAAGGTTCTCATTCATCCAGGTCATGGTATATCTGTAAAAAAATAAGTCAAGGCAACTGGACTTGCTGTATTTTTCTTGAAGAAGTTTCGCTGGTCATTCTTTGAGAAAAAAAATACAGAAATTGCAGTTGCCTTGACTTATTTTTTACAGCTATAAAATAATATTATATAATATTTATTTTATTAGTTCACAAAGGAAAATAATATATTAATAACTGAAAAAAAGTTACAAATATGGTTTAAGTTTCAGTCAGGTGAATATATAATATTGCAAATGAATATTTGATTTTTAATTTAAAATGAGCAGATAGCACTGGAGGATCTTTTCACGTGCTTGAAGACTAGTCACACCTACTTTGCTAATTAAATCCTGTTGTTTACAGAGTTCAGTAGCTCAGGTTAAAATTTACTTAAACAGCTTAATGAGGAAAAGCAATCACTTCTCCCCTTCCCTTCCGCTCTGGTCAAAAACAGAGATCCTGAAAGCACGCCTCTTCTGCTGAAATTTTGCTTTAAAAAAATAAATATGTATATATACAGTATATATATAGATATATCTGTAGATATATCTATATATATATATGTGTGTTTATGTACCCATGCAGAACTATTGAAAGATTTAAAAAATCTCCCCCTGTTGAGGAGAGGCTAGATGTATGGGGCCTGTGGTCTCAAAGGCATTGGTATGTCACCATCCACGCCTGAAGCATGTCTGCAGTCCTTGTAGAATTCTCTTTACATTAAAATAAGCATTATGTATGGACCTTTGGTGTCGTGAGGAGCTGCACCTGAGGCCCCCAATATCAAGCAAGTTCTTAATCACTGATATACAATCTTCTTTTATAGCCTGCCTTTATTCTACTTTTAGATGTGGGAATTGAAGTCCCACACCAATAGTCCAGATACAACTTTATTCCATTTGGGTCAGGTAGACATTTAAGTAGAATGGCCAATGCATTTCAGGGGTCCAAAACACACCCCCTTCATTAGGACTAAGGCAAAACACAAGGGAATATCTGTATCAAAATTAATTTCCTTTAATCCTGTAGTGTCAGAATCATTTTAACACACTAACAGGGATATAATATTTTAGCTGATGAGTTTCCCATGTTATTACAGATATTTGTGCTTATAGAATCGCAACAATGTCCCCATATTTTGGCATCCGCACAATTCACCTCATATTTTTAAATACACATTGACATTAAAACCAGCCTTCTAGCTAACACGGCTGCTTTTTTAAAATGTATTTATTTTGTTTTTTAATCACCACCCTTTGATCTATTGACTCATTAATAATACATTATTTTGGATGGAATTAGACGTTAACCTATACCAACCTTTCATCAACCTTTACCAAACGCGGAAATTGATTTTAGGAAATGGAGTATCCTCAGCCTCCCCCCTCTCTACAAATGTCTTGGAGTGGATTATAAACTGTAAACATTAACATTATAACTTTATTAACCTTCGGCAATCCAGACCGAGAAGCTCCCACGATGGTTAATCTCTAATCCTGTTACCGCAGCTCCATCGTTGTTTGATCTGTCGCCGGCTAGTCGAAACGTGGCCATAGCCGTTTTAATCGTGTAGATGCAATTTAACCTCAAAGGGGTTCTAGTAACATTTGGAGCTATGAAGTCATTTGGAATAAACAGAACATTGAGTAATATGTGATCCATGTGTTTTTACATTACTGACTTTGAAGGAAAACCTAAAACTTTCAGACTTTGTTGCTCTTCCTATTTTTTTTTATTAAAGCCAAACTTTAGTTTTATTAACAAACACACACAAAAAAGAGAGAATAAATAATATATACAAATTCTACATAAACCATTTTGTAATCAATTCCCCGTTCACACTTTGACGCTGCGTGAATGTGCGCTTTGGTACTCTGCACGGATTCCCCCCCTTCCCTGTCCGATCCTCCAGCGCTGGGGAGGAGGCGGGTACAGCTGGCTCTGCCTCTAGATAGGCAGAGCCAGCTGTTTCACGCGGCGCATTTAAAACGTGCAATTACTTGTTAATGGCACCCTCAATGCAGGCGTTCAAACGTACATTTTTACCTGTGAGTGGACATGTGTTAAACGTGCACAAACACCCAGGTAGGATAAGCGGGACGCTTGCTGATAGAGCTACTCTTCTATGTTTGTCGTGGGTGTGGCAGCCGATTGATTGAATGGGCTGATGTGAGGCAATGACGACAAAGACACACTCAAATGGGTATGAACGCCATTTGTGTTTGCATGAGTTCACACATTGTGAAGTGTGAATGGGGACCTGGAACTGAACTCCTGCCAGACAGCGAAGTACACAGATGAAATACAAAAATGGGAGCCGCTTTACCTGTCAAAGGATTTGCACTTCTGTGTGACCAGAAGACAACAAGTAATGAGCTTTGGGTTTGAGTTAGACCTGAACCCAAGGTGTTCACAGTTTGCCAAATGGCCAAATGTTTACCTGCCCGTCAAACCAGCATTTGTGTTCTAGCAACCATGGTTCACTGTGGATATAGATGTGTAGGTGTGTGTGTATGGTTGACACAGCATCAACCAAAGATGCTGTGGGTCACCGGTGTCTTTGCAACCAAAGATGCTGTGGGCCACCAGTGTTTTTGCAACCAAAGATGCTGTGGGTCACCAGAGACTTTGCAACCAAAGGTGCTGTGGGTCACCAGCGTTTTTGCAACCAAAGATGCTGTGGGTCACCAGCAGCGCTGCATCCAAAAATTATGTAGTTCATCAGCATCTCCTCAACCAAAGATGGTGTGGGTCACTAGCATCTCCACATTAAAGGATCCTGTGGGTCACCGGCATCTCCTCAACCAAAGATGCTGTGGGTCACTAGCATCTCCACATTAAAGGATACTGTGGGTCACTAGCATCTCCTCAACCAAGGATGCTGTGGGTCACCGGCATCTTTGCAACTAATGATGCTTTCTCTGGTGGAGAAAGTGAGGGAAACTCTCCAATTCAAACAGGGCAAGGAGTGAGGGCAAATCCCTCTAACAGAACCCTGGATATCATTAAAAACCCAACAGGACTTCTAGTCCTTCCCCCCTCTATTTAAAACTAGAAAAAAAAGTGTTTGGCTTGACTTGGCACTTTAAGGTGCTGTAGGTTTTCTATGACTTCTATAGGGTTACAGAAGCCCCTTTTAACTATCCTGGGCCTGTCTTGGTGCAAAGAAACAGCCGGAGTTGCTCATATTTTAGCTTAAACAATGCTATGGACTCTCAGCATATGACAGCTCTGGTGCTTGGTGACTGGCTCATTGCTGTCACATGGAGTGAGTCACATGATCTTTTATTACCAGAATTGGGTAAATTCTTTCACTCCTGTCAGCTGAAAGGTGGAGGATGGGGGCCAGGTGCGTTTTGTGCTGTTGTGGAGGGAGTGATTAAAGCAAACCTGTTGCTTTAAGGGCAATCAAGGATAAAGACAATGGTATTGGGGTCTGGCACTCTGCTCATGTGATGGTTGTACCATCTGCAGCACTGCATCAGGGTTGTCCATTTATAAACCTATGCTAATGGTAATGGAGAATTTCTATTTCTCATTCAAGCATTAGTATATGTTCTAAATAGGACTGTCACACAATATACAATTATATTAATTTGCTGGAAAAAAATAAAAAATCCGCTGATGCAAAACAACATCACTTATCCTTTGACACTAAAGCAGCCCCTGAGCATTGTTAAGCTAATTAGATACAAATCTAGAAGAGATCCGATTGTTTTGCTAAAACATCTAACACTGTATCTGAAATTCTCAACAATGACCAAGTTGTTATAGAGCAAAGGGCATTGAAGTAAAATATGTATTCATTGTTTCACATTGGATTCTTCAAGGGATTGCTAACAGGCCTTATAACATGTATTATGACCTGCATTGCCACAATGCATGGTATTCCACTGTACCACCATAGATGTTCCTTGCCCTACATTGCAATCTAAGGTTAATGCACCTCAACACACATCAACAGTGTGCTTCAATGCATGTGGGTTATAGTCAGGGCTTCCGAGAGGGGGGTATCTTTCCAAAGGGAATTTTGTTACCAGATCTTAAAAGAGTATTGATGCCAAATACAGCCAGTCAACTGCCATTGTTAGAAGGAGGCCTGCGATAGCAGAAAACATACTTCTCCCATCACAGGGTAACTTTAAGGCAGGTTCACACCATTTTCTGGACTAGATCTGTAACGCACTGCTTTGCGTTTTGCCGGGCTTTTGATGTGTTTTTGACGCTTTCAATTTTAGGTCTTGCTGGGGGACAGATAGCCAGGAAAAGAGCAGCACAATGCTTGCACATAAGAGACATTAACTTTGAATCACAGTTGTTCTATTCAGAGCTGCACAAATGATCATAGCCAGGGACAACCTGGGCAGCAATGCCTATCCACGTGTCCATCTTCCTATTATTGTTCTTATATTGCCCATGCTTCGGATCATACAGCTCTGGGCAGGCTTCCACAAGTTCTACAAAGAATTCTGTGTCCACTTCAGCCATCATGGTTCCTATCTTCACAAATCTCTCTCTCCACAGAAGCAGGAAGTCCAGGGGTGATGAGATCATCCAAACCAGCCCCCCATTTTTTTCCCATTGCGCTCCAGTGCATTCCGTTGCTTTCCGTTGCGTTCTGGCAAAAACAAATGACAAACGCACTCAACAATTTGTCACCAGCTGTGTGCACCTTACCCTGTTGCGTTTTGGATGCGTTTGTGCACGTTCCGGTGCGTTCCAGACCAGACAAAATGTGGCACGCCGGATTTTTCTGTTCTGGAACTAACTGCGATGGTGTAAACTGAGGCCAAGAAAAGCATAGGGAAACATTGGGATGCATTTTAGGTCCAGAAACAATCTGGTCTGGTCTGGAGGTGATCTGGAGGTGGTGTGAATGGGCCCTTAGGCTGGGTTCACCCCATTTTCCTGGCCAGATCTGGAACATAGTGCATTGCATTTTTGCCATGATTTTACCGCAATTGTTTGGAAATTTTAAAAAAATGTCCGCTCAAAATGGTCTTCCAGGTGCATTCCATGCTTTTTTGATGGACATAGGACAAGCAGTATTTTCCTGGTCTGGTCCAGAACGGACTGTGCTGGTGGGAACAGGGGCCAGAAATAGCATAGGGATACATTGGGATGCATTTTGGGTCTGGAAACAATCTGGCCTGGTCTGAAGGTAATCTGGAGGTGGTGTGAATGGGCCCTCAATGTTTTGTGTGTAATTAGTATTTAACACTTGCAGCTGAAGAAATTAAGGCCAGAGGCAATCAGGGTAAATTCCAGAAGCCAAAAACTAACATACCAGAATGGTATGATCATTGTTTATATACAGTGGGGGGGATTTATCATAACAATTGCGAGTGTTTGAACTTGCACGGAATATATTTGCACCAGATTTATGATGCTAGTGTAATGTTGTTCATAAATGAGGTTTAATAGACTCCAGAAAAGAAAACTAGTAACTCCAGGCAAAATGCTTAACTGTCGCTTCTTGAAGAAGTGGTCATGGGGACTTCTTAAGTGGCAATTGTTTGGTTAGGTGATGCTCCAGTTTCAGACAGCCGCAGGACAAGTGCAGATGAAAACAGGTGCAAAACAGGTGCAGTTGGAAATGTAGTGCAAGCTCATGTCAAAACAAGGGCACATTTTAAAAGACAGATTTGCACATAAACAAAAATGATCTAAGACAGCGGCGGTCCTCATGGACCACTAAATTCATAATTTTAAATGCAGACAACTAATATGAATTTTTAATATATATATATATATAAATAATCAAATTTTTTGTTTCCTCATATATAATTATATTCTCATATGTGTGTGTGAATGTGTGTGTGTATATATATATACAGATTACAGTCCATGTACCCATTGCACTCCTGACCGCACGTCCAACAAAGTATCCTGGGTGCTCAGTAGTCGACGGATGGCCACCTTCAAAGTAATGCAGAAAAGAAATAGACACAGGCAAAACTTGTTTTTGCCTGATGAAGGGGTTCCTGTGTGTCCCCGAAACGTCGCACTAAGTGTGTTATTTTGCTTTTGATGTACGTCAATAAATAGACGTAATCGATTTACTATTGGAGTGCCGGTGTCTATTTCTTTTCTGTATATACAGTATATACACACACCCATATGAGAATATATCTATATATACATACAGTATATATACATACATACATAGGTGCGGGTGTGCCTGCAGGAGTGGCAGTGCTGGTGGAGGGAGGGCCCAGTAATAATATTAATTGTCCCTTCCTCCCCCTATCGAATCTGCCACTGGCACTGCCGGCGGTGCCTGGGGCACATGCCCCCCATAGCTTCAGCACTGCCCCCAACCACCCCCGTGCCTCCCCTTCCCCCACACTGAGCCACTATTCCCTGGCTTCTCCCCACTTTTTCTATGTCCCGCAGCCTGCTCAGTCCGGGTACTGATGAGATGCCCCGCCTCCTGCAGAGTCCGCACTGTACTGAGAGCCACGCATTCCTTGTGACAGCCGCTGCTTGAGTCAGTGAGAGGTAGCCCAGAGCCACCGTGCTGCTTCAACGACGGCCCAGCCTGCGTGGCATCAGAGGGACCCGGGGACCACCAAAATTTTGTGCGGACCACTGATCTAAGAGGCTAAAACTGTTGCAATTGCTTTGATAAATTCCCCCCAGTATCTTTAATTTTACCTTCCAAAAAGAAACTGGATGACCAGTGAAACGTCTTCAAGAAAAATACAGCCAGTCCAGTTGCCTTGACTGATTTTTTACAGATATACCATGACCTGGATGAATGAGAACCTTCACAGACATAAAAAGAAACATTACAGACTGTCTACAAATGTTTCGATTTTCTTCATTTTCATTGTTTACATCCTGAATAATTCATTTAATAAGCTACAAAGGTTAAAACAGAGTTGAACTCTATAATTATTATTGCATCATGATTTATTAGGTGTATACACATTTTCTTGGTGGACATTTCTCGGTCCGTTTTTCTTTTGGACAATTTAAAAAAATAAAAATTATAAAAAGTGACCATGTGGTCTGGGCTTCCTAGACTTTAGTTTAACCACTTTGGGGCTTAAAGTGTATCTAAACACAAAAACAAAAATGTAATAATTTTGCAGCTTACAGATCAATAGATTTGTATTTATTTTTTCAGCTTTTTTTCCCCCTTTATTTTCACTTGGTGATCCGGCCAGTAACACACTTCCTGTATTAGGGTGACTCCATTCTATGGAGGAGCAATAGAGCCACCCTTGGACGGCAGCATTGCCACCCTGTGGGGAGGGTGGTGTTACATGCTCTAACAGATTTAGACAGACAAATTAGATCTAAACTCCAGCTTACACCTTTTAAGCAGTTACAGCAGCAGTTTTTGTATTTTCCTTTTGGGATAAAGGTTTTTACATAAGGTAGATCCCTGGTTTCAGTCGTGGGTAAATCAAAAGGTTGAGCTTTGATTTGCATAATATGTTATTTAAAGCAAGCCTACCTGCATTTTGTCCTTCAAAAATTTATATTTAACCCTTCTTAACCATTAGTTAACACTGCTCAGCCCTGCTTAACTCCTTCCTCCCCTTCTCTCCTGAGCGGATATTTCTCTGATTATTGTGTTTTTATTTATTTTTTAACCTTTGATATTTTAACTTTTTTTGTTCTAATTCTTTTTTTCCCCCATTATTTGTGGGATTCCTTTAAATAAAATGTAAATGTCTATAATTGAAAAAAAAAATTACAATGTTTTATACCAGAATTGTAATTTTAGTATCATCATAAATGAGACATGTTATAGAACAGAATGTATACTAGTTATATTAAAACTAATTTTGTTTTGTCAAGTCTTTTTGTCTATAGATTACAGTATATATATTAGGGATGCACCCATACCGATACTAGTATCAGTGCCGAGTACCGGGTATTTGGCCGAATATTCATACTCGCCCAAATGTTCCGATACCTTCACTGATACGGAACTTCCAGTCAGAGGAAGATTTCCTCTGACCGGCAGCACCGTAAGGGTAACATGAAGTCGGCTTCCCGGGCAATCAGGAAGCTGGGCGGCAGGTAATGACCTGCCTTCCTTAGTATGTGTTGTTTTAAAAATCATTTATTTTAAAGCCCAACCCCGCACACATTTTCATGACAGATCCACTTTAAGAAATAGAGGTAGCACCAATACAAACCAATCAATTAATTTCCCAGTGCAACATGCACATCATATTGGTTGTGTGGTCAAACAGTAATATTTTTCATTTGTATCAGCACAGTTTATTGTATTTTGTGATATGTTTGTAAGTACTCTTGTTCTTACAAGCTCAGAGACAATTTCCTGTCACAATATTTGTTACATTTTAACAAATATGCCAAATATACTTACAGACTTTGACAACAATGAAATAAATAAGCTTGATGAAACACAAGCAACTCTACCACATTGTAGCAACTTGATATGAGCATGTTCTTTCTTCCTGATCTCATAATATGTTTTTAATGTACTTCCCAAATCCAGTGCAAGTAACATTAGCAAAAAACAATAAATGCAGTTAGTCTACATGCTTGATGTAAATCATATTCAGGGATCATTGTGTTGTCTGCCATGCATAGATAATGACATTGCAAGGATATATATTTCCTGATCATAACAGTGCTCATTTTTTAATATAGAAAAAAAGTTATTATCTGTATTAAAAATAGCGAGTGGTGAGTTTTGAGCACATAAATATAACAAACTATGAGGTTTAATAAACTATTGCTCCTTAAAGTAAAATTATATATATTCAAGTTCCCCTTACACTGTAGCACTGCCCCTGACTTCCTATTCCCATTCCTGCCCAACGACAGCAGTCCTCTCAGGGCAAAATGACAGTGATGTCATTCTGTGACACCTACAAAGCATATTATGACCGGTATTTATATAGCACCAACAATTTACACAGTTCACAATCACACCAGTCCCTGCCCTTGAGGAGCTTACAATCTAAGGTCCCTCTCTCACATGCATATGTGGGCCAAATTAGAGAGGAGCCAATTAACCTACCAGCATGTCTTTGGAGTGTGGGAGGAAACCAACACAAACACAGGGAGGACATGCAAACTCCTTGCAGATATTGTCCTGACCAGGATTGGAAACGTGGACCCCCAGTGCTACTGCAAGGCAGAAGCGCTATCAACTACACCACTGTGCTGCCCTGGGAGAGTGAAGATGAGTGAGGAAGTGTTGTAAGTATTGATGTATTTCAGCCAAGTGCACGTGTTTAGTGAACAGAGAAGGTAGCCTGACCCACATACAGTGATCAGTGAATGATTTAAACCTGTCCAGTTGATTGTTCTGCTTCATAGCAGTTAGTAAGAATGTTAGCAAAGTCGAAATTTTGGGGAAATCTAGAAACCTGCACCATTTTATTAAAACTTCCCAATTTGACCAAATGCATTAGGGTCAATGAAAGGAATTATTATTAATAATAATAAAAAATGAAGGTAAAATTAAGGTGTATATTTTAGTGGTTTTAAGGGTACAATGGGCTTTCCATGGCTCCTAAGTGTTAGGGAAACTCTCTTAAACTGCACCTGTGCCCAGCATATAGACATTAAAGTTTTTACTAGGGATGCACTGGCGCCGATACCGAGTATTTGGGAGAGTACTCCTACTCGCCCAAATGCTCCGATACCAGTACTCCCGGTCAGAGGGTGATCTCCCTCAGACTGGCAGTGCCGAGGGAGCATGGAGCCAGCTTCCTTTACAATCAGGAAGCGGGGCAGTTGGGTTATGACCTGCCTCCCGGCTTCCTGATTGGCCAGGAAGCCGGCTTCATGTGTTGCTAAGCAGCCTGGCTTCCTAAACAATCAGTAAGCCGGGCGGCACGTAATGACCCCCCTCCCGACTTCCTAATTGGTCAGGAAGCCAGGCTGCCTTGGAACAAGTGATGCCGGCTTCCTAGCCAATCAGGAAGCCAGGAGGCGGATCATGACGTGCCTTGTGGCTTCCTCATTGGCTAGGAAGCCAGCTTCACTTGTTGCTAGACAGCCTGGCTTCCTGACCAATCAGGACATGTCATGACTCGCGCCCCGGCTTTCTAATTAATCAGGACTAACAAACAGTAAGGCCCCTTTCACAATGGTTGTCCGATGGGGTCCAACTGTTAGACGGATCAGATCAGATGCTCAATGCTAGTCTGTGGGCAGCCGGGTCTAAACAATTGGGTGCCCGTTTACACACTGTAACCCGTGACTCCGGGTCCGGAAAAACAAATGGAACAGCGTCCCATTTTGACGGACTGAGGTTATCTGATGTAAACGGGCACACGGGGTCAGGTCATCCTCTTCTGATCAGCCCATGTGAAAGGCGCTCTAAAAGAGTTTTAAAGTGTATTTCAGGGAGATTTACCCCTCACTTCCTGTCCTACTAACTTTATTTTACTAAACATATTTCTTCCTAGGCGCACACTGAGTCACTTAGAAGGAAATCCATTGGCAGCTGTCAAAAAACCCATTGGTCATCATGTTAGTACTGACATGGACATCACATGGCTTTGTTGATAAACAAACCACCATGTGATCACCATGTTGTTCGGTGACACAAAGCAATGTGGAGCTTTTTGTAAACTAAACTGGTACCTAGTAACTATGCAGCAGGTGTCTGTTACTACCATAGCTATAACATTGTCAGTTGGCCAGATCTGACAAATGTCAACTCATGCACATGGCCTCCTTTATTATTTAATCTGTTCCCCTTCACCTGCTGTATTTGTCATTTGTAAAACAATTTTACACATCCAAAGAAGACACTAGTAACACACTGTTGACACATTCCCTATATCTGATACAATGTTTCACAATGCAGGCTTCAGTAACAGTCTTCCGGCTGTATTGAAACCTTTGCTGGTAGTGGCCGCAATGACGGAACTCTCTGAACCTTAGCCTGTCAGGGATGCCAAATTTTTTTGATTATTAAAACATTTCCTTATCCCAGTTTAAAAAAAAGGATTATAAAGTTTTGGTGTTGATTTCACAGACACCTCAAGCTGGATTAAAAAAAAAAAAACGAAAAGTTAGTCATTTGTAATAAAATTATGTTAGCTACTTTTTGACGAGATTGCTTTAGAACCAAAGCTTTGAAGCCTGTCACAGGTCTTAAAAATAAAATTGCATGAGTAGCTGAGGAGAACTGTATTAAAATGCAAATTTTCAGCTGTTAATATTTCTTCAAAAACCAATAATCCCTTAAGGCCACCGATATGTCAAAATACTTAATGGAAAAATATCCCTTAGGCAGAATGGCCTTTCTAAATTGACTTTTGATTAAACTTAGAATACTATGTAGCAAAAAAAAAAGAAAGAAAAAAAAAATCTAGAATCAAAATAGGATATAAATAAAATGCTGGTCCTAAAATGTCACCCCCACTGGAAGACAGGGAAAGGAAAAACAAGATCACTAATTTTTAAGTAAATTTACATCATTTCTGTAAATTAGTTACAGGGGTAACAAGAAAATGTAATTTCGTAATGGATTATTTGAATATCGCAGATGAAATTCAGAACATTTATCTTAATGAAAAATCTGCAGATATGGCTTGCTACAAGAAACATATTAATTAATTGTTTTCATCAGCTGCTCAGGCATTTTAATTTAATTTGGGAGGGGGAGCATAATCCAATCGCATATAAAATTAACTGATATGCAGATTAGGCAGTTTACCACCAAAATAAATCTCTATCTGTCCCCAAAAAATGGTATAAAATTCATTTCAGTACAGCGCTGCATGACGGAATAAACGTCAGTCAAAGTACCGCAGCGCTGAATACTGAAAAATGGCCTGGCCAGGAAGGGGGTCTAAACACCTGGTCTTGAAGTGGTTAATGAAGTGGGCAGGACCTTCTTATATTTACTAACAAAAGGAACTCTAGATTTTGTTCACATTAAAGTGACAATGCATTAAAAGTGCATTCAAGTAACTATAACTTAACTATAGTTAGGGTACTTAAATGCATTTTTTAATGCAATGTCACTTTAATGCAAACAAAATCTAGAGTTACTTTTGTTAGTAGATATAAGAACGTCCTGCCCACTTTATTAAAGTGCTGACTGACCAAGGATCATGGCAACTAAAACACATTTTGCACACACTGCCTAATCTGCATATCAGAAACGTATCTTATTTGTGTATCACTCGGCTGTAGATCATCAAATCATCTCTGAATTGGTGCTGACATTGTCCTTCCTTCTGGAGGGTGGTTACTTTTGTTCCCCATGGTCCCTATGCGTGTTGTAAAGTAGCCACTGCTCCAAGCTTGCTCTCGTGATGGACTACAATCTCATGTGCATTATACTAATTTGTATTGAGCTTGTCCTCCCCTCCATACAGACCCCCTCCTGCAGTACAAGACACTCACCAGTTGCACTAATAATTCAGAGTGAGAGGAAGTCCTCCCCTCAGCTATGCCATGTAACTGGAGCCAACCAGGAACTTCCCTTTGCTTTGACGTTCCACTGTCAGAGGGCATAAGCAAGTAACTATTTTTGGTGTCATGCAACATAAAGAAAAATGTCAGCAGCAGCTGCAATGCCCCCTGTTTTCGGCACCCAGTGTGGACCACCCCCCTCACTCCCCCACGGTACACCACTGGGACTGGATGTTCCAGACCTGCTTGGGGTGCCCCATTCCTTCTAAACTAAAATTCAGCCTGGTGTTGGAAATGCAACAGCATATACTACTAGGGGAGGCCAATAAGTTCTTGCCCTCACTATGATCTAGATGTGCTAGCGATCTGAAATTTTGCAGGTTTATAGGTGGATATCTTAGTAATATGCATGTAGGTCGTGGTGGAATATAGTTAGAGCCAAGAGAAATGGAGTAGGTGTCATGCCGGACAAAGTTGAATATCGTGCCGTGATTAGGTTCCTTCATCTTCAAGGGAAATCTGTCCAAATAATCCATGAAGAGATGTCAGCGTTGCAGTATACTCATAGTATACTGATATACTTGTGTAATATGTCTTTTGAGCTGTAGATGGCCCTGTAGTGCAATGTTAGTCTCTATGTGCATGCTTATCTATGATACACAGGAAGTTTTCTTTCTATCTCTGTGTTCTGCACAATGCTGTATATATACATGTAATAACTAAGCATGTAAATGTATACATGTAATACTAATGTCAGGAAGCCAAGCTTGGCCCTTGTGCTCAAAATCCTACATGGGCACCTGTGCATGTGCATGGGCACAGTTTGACTCACAAAATTGTGCACTGCAGTGCGCCTCTGCGCTGGCGTGTGCACATTGGCGTTCCCATCTCACGACGTGTGCGCGGATATGTGCATTCGCGTGTTGTGGATTTTCACGCTAAACGTGCTATTTATGACTGTGCCATTCTAGCCTCCAGTGCTGACTTGTCTTCAGCTGTTTCCTGTACCTGTATCCTGAACCCAGCATCCTGACCCTGATCTTCTGATGTGGACCCGGCTTGGCTGACTATTCTGCTGCTCTTCTGGATTCCCTCGACTTCGGCTCGTTTTTGCCAATGCTCCTGCCTGCTGCTCTGTCATTCGCTGCCTGCCAGTTGCTGATCCGGCCTCTCCCCGACTAAATCTTGTCTACTGTCCAGGTACCTCATTGTTTGACCGTTACAGAGCCGGCTTGGACTTCGCTTCTACTGGCACTCGTGCAGCATCTCCTGTCCTTGTGCTCGTGTTGTAAAGTAGCCACTGCTCCAAGCTTGCTCTCGTGATGGACTACAATCTCATGTGCATTATACTAATTTGTATTGAGCTTGTCCTCCCCTCCATACAGACCCCCTCCTGCAGTACAAGACACTCACCAGTTGCACTAATAATTCAGAGTGAGAGGAAGTCCTCCCCTCAGCTATGCCATGTAACTGGAGCCAACCAGGAACTTCCCTTTGCTTTGACGTTCCACTGTCAGAGGGCATAAGCAAGTAACTATTTTTGGTGTCATGCAACATAAAGAAAAATGTCAGCAGCAGCTGCAATGCCCCCTGTTTTCGGCACCCAGTGTGGACCACCCCCCTCACTCCCCCACGGTACACCACTGGGACTGGATGTTCCAGACCTGCTTGGGGTGCCCCATTCCTTCTAAACTAAAATTCAGCCTGGTGTTGGAAATGCAACAGCATATACTACTAGGGGAGGCCAATAAGTTCTTGCCCTCACTATGATCTAGATGTGCTAGCGATCTGAAATTTTGCAGGTTTATAGGTGGATATCTTAGTAATATGCATGTAGGTCGTGGTGGAATATAGTTAGAGCCAAGAGAAATGGAGTAGGTGTCATGCCGGACAAAGTTGAATATCGTGCCGTGATTAGGTTCCTTCATCTTCAAGGGAAATCTGTCCAAATAATCCATGAAGA
The DNA here is from genome assembly GCF_000935625.1 of Nanorana parkeri. Taxonomy (NCBI): domain Eukaryota; kingdom Metazoa; phylum Chordata; class Amphibia; order Anura; family Dicroglossidae; genus Nanorana; species Nanorana parkeri. The sequence continues at coordinate 994,536 of NW_017306452.1, read as the reverse complement.
GATGTCAGCGTTGCAGTATACTCATAGTATACTGATATACTTGTGTAATATGTCTTTTGAGCTGTAGATGGCCCTGTAGTGCAATGTTAGTCTCTATGTGCATGCTTATCTATGATACACAGGAAGTTTTCTTTCTATCTCTGTGTTCTGCACAATGCTGTATATATACATGTAATAACTAAGCATGTAAATGTATACATGTAATACTAATGTCAGGAAGCCAAGCTTGGCCCTTGTGCTCAAAATCCTACATGGGCACCTGTGCATGTGCATGGGCACAGTTTGACTCACAAAATTGTGCACTGCAGTGCGCCTCTGCGCTGGCGTGTGCACATTGGCGTTCCCATCTCACGACGTGTGCGCGGATATGTGCATTCGCGTGTTGTGGATTTTCACGCTAAACGTGCTATTTATGACTGTGCCATTCTAGCCTCCAGTGCTGACTTGTCTTCAGCTGTTTCCTGTACCTGTATCCTGAACCCAGCATCCTGACCCTGATCTTCTGATGTGGACCCGGCTTGGCTGACTATTCTGCTGCTCTTCTGGATTCCCTCGACTTCGGCTCGTTTTTGCCAATGCTCCTGCCTGCTGCTCTGTCATTCGCTGCCTGCCAGTTGCTGATCCGGCCTCTCCCCGACTAAATCTTGTCTACTGTCCAGGTACCTCATTGTTTGACCGTTACAGAGCCGGCTTGGACTTCGCTTCTACTGGCACTCGTGCAGCATCTCCTGTCCTTGTGCACCTGTTCCACTTCCAGGGGTTCTTCAACTTGAGCTGCAAGTGAGGCCTTCCTTGTCTAATCAGACTCCTCTAAACGTGGTTCTGACAACTAAGCAAGTGAAACTTTATTCAGCATTCCTCATGATCGCAATGATTCCTCTAGACACATAACCAAAACTTGGGACCTCTTGTACTGGCCGTGACAGGTAGGTTAAACTGAAAACATAACACAGAGATCCATCCATTCCTGGAAAGCATAACAAGCTGTTATCACTATATAAAGCCAAAACTTGTTTTAGTTTTGGATAGTGTGAGGAACTGTTAAAACGACTGCCAGGGTTTAACAACTTATTATTTACAGCACTCAGTAGCTCAGCCTGAAATTTGTACATATCTAATTGAGTTAGATAAGTGAATCCTCCCCTCCTTCCCCTCCCCGCCCGCTCAAATAGTCTTTGTAGAGCTTAAATCCTCTGGATCAACAGTGGGTAACTGTGGGCATAGCGTTTTGTTTAGGCTTTTCTTATTATTTCTTTTTCCATATCTCATTTTTCAACCTGACTAACTATGTAATTACAGAGAGACAGTTTAAAAACAAGTGGCTACTACTGTGCCCTTTCTAAAGAAACTCTGTAGTGCTTTGTGACACCTGTGCCATAGGTGCACCCCCTTAGGCAGATTTAAGTCAAATTAAACCCTAAACACTATAGATAAGATCAAACGCACTGTAACGGATTACCTAATATTTTAAACGTAATTTTTAATACTATATTTTCCTAAATGGCTTGCCTACCAACAGTAATGTACATGTCCCACATGATAAAATGGGAATCAATAATTAATGTAGGAAAAGCCTATATGGCTATCTGGATTTCAATAACCCGATGGATTAATGTAAGATTTTATAAAAACCCATTTCCACGAAGGCGTTCTAATTATTTTTTAATTGCAATCTCACTTTGAATTGTTAGTTATTGTGCTCTAATTTTTTCACTTGTGTTCTATGAAAGCTATAAACATAAATATGTTTCCTTAGGTTCTTGTGATGCGTTATGTCAACCTAATTAGCATTCCAGTCTTGCGTGGTGGGTACAGCATGTACAGTGGCTCTCTGTCATAAGAACTCTCATTTTCAAATCTTTTACAGCAGCTTATTGTGCCCACACAGAATTTAAACTACTAATTGTGTTTGTGCCTTTTTAGTGTACTCGGCTTTGTGTACGCCTCCATTTTTGCAGATCTTCATGTTTTTCTTGTCCACAAAAGCAACAGATATATATTGGCACCTCTTTCTGATATATATCTCCATTTAGAAGGAGATTATCATTAGAAGAAATTAACAATGTAGTATTCAGAATGTCCATTGGACAATGTAAATAACATTTTCAGTTTGGGCAATTTGTAACACTTTTTTCTTTATACTATAGGCTTTGTGTGTTTAGTTGGGACATTGGTAAATATAGCTCCATCCATGTTTAATGTGACCCTGTGCCCAGAATATGACCTTTATTTTTTTGTACATATTCTAAATAAGCAGTAACATCACTTTAAAACAAGCCCCCACTGACCACTCTACCTGTAGGCACTGTGGAAAAATTAATCTTCAAAGTTCCAAACAGAGGCACTGAAATCACAACTGCTCTCTCCTTTATTTCCTATGGAAGCATGCTAGCCCTCTAATGTAAACAAACATCTGCTAGAAGCTAACTGGAACCCAACTTCAGAATCTTTGCGTGATCTTTTAGAATCTTTGTGAATTAATTACTCAACAATAGCTGCAAGTACGGAGGCCAGTAAGGGCCGCCTAGTTTAAAGCTCATTTACTGCTTGTTTAGATTATGTAAAATGTTAATGTCCATAGTCTGGGCATAGGGGCACTTTAAAGTAGATGTAAACCCTAATAACATGATATTTTGTTTGTTAAAGCATTGAGTATCATATCCATTTTTTTAATATAAAATTCTGTTTTTATATCTTCCTCTTATATGTTGCATCTCATTGCTACAGATCTCCTGCAACCTCTCTGCAGTCACTTTCTTTTTACATTCTGGGTCTGTGTAAAACTCACCCTCTCTCCCGACCACCTATACTAGTCTTTACTGGTGACCCCTCACCGCTCCTTCTACCATCACAGATGCCAACAAAAAAGTCAAAGTTTGCTGGTTTCAGAGCTCAGAGGGAGCAGAGACATCACCTTTTCTGTCATGTGACAGTGCGCAGGCCTAGTAATTGGCCACTAGACCTGTGCACTGTATCATGGAAGGAGGTCAGAGCTCTGCCATACCCAAAAACACCAGGAACTTTGTGGTAGCAGCCACAGAAGAAAGAGCAGTGGGGAACTTAGTGAAGATGAGTAATAAAATGATCGGGAGAGGGCTTTACACACTTTGCCCTGGATGGTGTCTCTTTAAAGTGAACCCTTGCATGGTCCACTATCTGCTTATATGCACCTTCCCTTGTGTTCCCCATCACATCATGTCCATCTGTAGGTGCAAGCAGAAGAAGCCCTCTACAAGCTTTAAATGTGTAGCTTAAACATGGTTAGGGCATCTCTCCCCTCCCCAATGTGACAGCACTGGGTGCCTAAGCGGCCAACCATATAAGAAAGGAAGAGGAGTGATCCCCATACCTGGAAGTACTGTGTATTTTATTTTATCACCCCCTCTGTCAAATGTTGTGGTGGGGGAGCAAATGAAAAGTAAGGTGTTAGTAATCATTAGATGTCAAAAGGATAAGCAAAAGCAAGTAGGAGGTTCTGGGCCCCTTTTATTGATGTTAAGAATTGATGTTAAAATTCTGGATGGTCTTGGGCTTGAACACGTTAAAATTGTATAGACATTCAACCCTGCAGCAGCTGTTTGTAATGCTTTTGGAGCCTGTCCCAATCCTGAGATTATAATGTTTATCAGTTTTAACCCATTCAAGAGAACATCCAGATTCCTACTAGCAATTCTAAGCCCTGGAAAATGGTTAGAAAGCGTTAGAATCTGCAAAAATCCATCGGCTTGTCCTTTATTTGTAAATTATTTGTTTTGACCCCACGGTCGATTTTGCTGCAGCCTTCAAATTTAATTGGCACATTAGCACTTATACATTTTTCTAGGTCCAGCGCAGAATCACTTATAGCTATCTCTCAACAAATGGTCTTGTTCTCCTGTTTTTCCCCTTCCACTTGGTTTTAACTGGAGTCCCTTCATGTACATTAGCTGCCAACAAAAGCCCTTGCACGTCTCAACACCGCTTATATCCTTACTTTGAGATCGATTTACACTTTTTGGATTCAGTGCTTCCTATCTCCATATCGCATAATAATTTAAAGTGCACTTGCACCCAGACAATGCACAATAAACTATTTACATACTCAGAACAACCAGTAAAAGCACTGTAAAAACAATCTCTCCCTGATCACTGTAGCTATAGGCATTGTAGAGAAATTAATCTTCAAAGCTCAGAACAGATGCACTGAAATGTAATTTTCTTATCCCTTATGGTTTTCTCCCACACTCCAAAGACATGCTGGAAGGTTAATTGGCTCCTGTCTAAATTGGTCCTGCATGCTTGTACAATAGGGACCTTGTAAGCTCCTTGAGGGCAGGGACTTATGTGAATGTAAAGCACATACCTGTAATAAATAAATAAACAGCAGGTGCTATGAATTGTTAGAAGCCTTGTGAGGGCCGGTTCACATCAGGCACAGTGCGTTCTGCACTGAATAAAATTAGGCAAACCCCTTTAGTCACCATACATTATGTCTCCCAGGCATCGAAGGACTTTTCAGGTGCCACATCAAAGGATTCACATAGAAACATATTTGTTTCTGTTTTAATAGTTTTTGTTTTAAATTTTTCAACAAATTCACAAACAATATAGATATCATCAATAAGAAAAGAAAGGTGGGGGCGCATGCGCACGACACACAGGAGCGGACATGTTCTGAGACTGCTCCCTGTCCCGCCGGTGCAATAGGAGATCCCGCACCGCTCTTCCCGGCCCCATGATCTTACCGTGAGCATAATAAGACGGCGGAACAAAGGGACAGCACAAGCATGTCGTGTGTGGGCACCAGACAAAAGCAGAAAGGGGGGGTCCGCGGGCGAAAATCGGACCCGCACGCCAGCCAAGATGGCGCCGCAGCACGCTACTAAGCAGCCTCCTTACAGGACCTCATCACCGGCCTCAGGCAGAGACGATCTAGAGAGCAGAGCCAGCTCTCCTTCACCAACTAGAGCCGAATCCTCACAGAAGGAGCTACTGAAACGTATTGACAGCATGCTCCAAAAAGCCCTGAAGCAGACTTCTAAACAAATAACTGAAAACTCACTAAAGAAATCAGAGTTCTGGGACACAGAACATCTGACCTAGAAGCAAGGATGGATGTTGCTGTCTCTGCATTGGATACACACGACCGTGAGCTTGATGCTATGAAGGATGAGAATGCCCTTCTGCTCTCTAAAATGGAGGACTTGGAGAACAGATTGCGTCGCTCAAATATTAGAATTAGAGTAATACCTGAAACCATCTTGGACCTGCAAGCTTCAATCACAGCGCTCCTTCAAGAATTGGTGCCATCCATACCACACGAACACCTAGAATTTCAACGCATCCATAGGGCCCTGACACGTCGCCAAACAGGAGGCCCACCACGCGACATAATAGTCAAATTTCTATATTTCCGATCCAAGGAAACCATACTGCAGGAGGCACGAAAGAAGCAACCTGTTAGGTCCGCGGTGTGGGCCCGAGATGATGAGGAGGACCTCCCTTGCAACCCTGTCTGATGAGCACTGGGTTGGAGACAGTGTGTGTCAGGCAGGGGGTGCACGGGTGCCGGATCAGGATACCAGGTGTCAGCAACAGGTAGTGTGCAGGCAGGATAGGCAGCCATGCAGGATCCTAGAAGGCAAATAGAGAGGTCAGACAAGCCGGGTTGGTAACAGGCGGGCAGCGAAGTACAAGGCGGAATCCAATGGAGAGTCAAGAGGCAAGCCGGGTCAGTAGGAGGCAGGCAACAAGGTACAGAAGGGTAATCCAGGAGAATAGTCAGGGAGGAAGCCAGGTCACAGGTATCAAACAGGAGCAAGATCAACAGACGACTGGTGCTGGCTGAAAATCACACAGCAATGATCTAAAGCCCTGTGGGGCTTTAAATAGGCTGAAGG
>NW_017306452.1:972387-984027 GCF_000935625.1 Nanorana parkeri | reverse complement strand
GTCAGTAGGAGGCAGGCAACAAGGTACAGAAGGGTAATCCAGGAGAATAGTCAGGGAGGAAGCCAGGTCACAGGTATCAAACAGGAGCAAGATCAACAGACGACTGGTGCTGGCTGAAAATCACACAGCAATGATCTAAAGCCCTGTGGGGCTTTAAATAGGCTGAAGGCGTGTACTGCGCGTGCGCTGCCGTGATGACGTCACCCGCGCACGCCAGTGTAATGACGTCACGCCGTGCGGGGCGGATCCCGCCGGGTCACAGGGCGTCTGCGCCTGCGCGGCCCAGTGATACTGCCGGGATGTCCCCTCCGTGTGCGTCCGCTCACACTAGCTCGTACTGGGACATTGTACGTCCCTCGGACCGGCACCCGACCTGGAGCCACTCGGACCGGGACCCGACACAACCTCTTACTTTCCAAGGGCACGAGTATCAGATTTTTGCAGATCTGGCCCCAACCACAATTGCAAAACGCCGCAAAATGAAACCGGCGCTATGTACCCTTCAACATCACAAGATCCTCTACAGGGGGGGATTTCCCTTTAAACTTTCATTTTCTTATCAGGGTCGACAACACCATGCTTCCACACTGCAGGACCTGAACGCCATTCTGGAAGATCTCGGGTTCGCCCCAGAAATACCAAGACAAAGATCGGCGCCCTCTACCCCAGAACAAATCTCTCATCTTAAGAGGTCTTCTTTCACCCTGCAAAAATCACCTACGATGCCGCCATCACCCCGTCCAACAACAAGATCTACCGCGAGACACTCCGACTCAGAATCGGTTGGCTGAGGGTAACTATAGCTAGCTGAAGTTTACCCATACCCTCTTGAAAGTCGCTATACACAACCGTGCAACCTACAAAATTCCATTCGCAGGAGACTAAATGTTGCCACTGTCTCTTATAGTTCTCCATAGTGACACATTCAAAAGGTTCCCAACGTACGTCTCCTGCTGTAGTCACTATGTTATAACTACTGTATTTATCACTGAATTGGTTGAAGGGCCAAACCCCCCATTTAGCAATCTAGGAGCTAACCGCACTACATACAATGCTATGGCCAGGTTTATCTCTTAATTTTCTACATTGCAAAACGTTTCAATTGTTTCATTAATCTGTCATAATATATTGTTGCGGGTTCTCCCTGTTGCGCCGGTGGGGGCGCTTACTGCTTTCCCCACACTCCCCCAACCTTTGGACTTATGTCTAACTTGGGGGTGCTTCTTCTGCCCAGGTATGCGGTCCGCCCCGTGCTCTTCCATGGGGCGCGGACCCCTGGTCAGAACCAAATATGTTTAACGCTGTTCTGTTACAGTTTTCATTCTTTAGTTTCTCCCCTAACCTATTCCCTCCTACCCCTCCTCCTGAGCGCTCAATCACACCCCCCTTGCCAAACACGTGATCCGCTCCACCCACACAAACAACAAATATGTCTACCCTGAAATGTTTGACCCTTAATGTTAAGGGTTTCAATTCCCCTAACAAGCGGACCTTAGCTTTTAGACAGTTTAACTCGCAACACATACACATACTTTGCCTCCAGGAAACCCACTTTTCCCGAGCATCCTTCCCAAAATACTTTCATCAACAATATACACAAATCCATATGGCCAATGCAGTAACTAAACAAAGAGGGGTCTTGATTGTTTTCAAACGCTCGGCACAATTTATCTGCCATAAAGAAATTCCAGACCCATCTGGACGTTACTTGATATTGATAGGCACTATACGTGACGTGGAAGCTACAATAGTCACCTATTATGCGCCTAATACTAATCAAGTCCCATTTTTAGACATCTCCTCTCGATTATAACTTCCCACCAAAAAGGCACCCTCCTAATATGCGGCGACTCTAACCTAACTATCCACCCAAGTCTTGACCGCTCTAATACCTCACCTTCTCCTTTAGACACTTCCAGGACCTTCCGCATGCTACTATCCCAGTACGCATTAGTAGACTGTTGGCGTGAGATGGATCCATCCTCCCGTGAGTACACCTTTTACTCGAACCCTCATAACTCATTTTCAAGGATAGACCACTTTTTTACCTCACATGCCACTATACCATCGATTATAGACGCGTCCATTCTGCCATTTTCCTGGACAGACCATCATGGTGTCACTATACAACTGTCCTCCTTTTGGTCAGACTCAGTGGACCACACAAGACTCCCTCTTGACGGATGATGGTATGCGGATGACCCTCCACACACCACTTACTGACTACATTTCCCACAATAAAACACCAGACAACTCACCTATGACACTGTGGGAAGCACACAAAGATGTCCTTAGGGGGGAATGCATCCGTGTTGCATCCACGCAAAAAAAAGCAAGACAGATGCGTTTAAACACCCTAGAGGATAACTTTCAAAAACAAACTCAATTGTATACTACCCACCACACGCGATATAACAAGTCACAGCTGGACAACACTAGACGAGAACTTAATTTACTCTTAGCTAACATAGCTGAAAAAAGCCTGCGTAGGACTCAACATAAGTTCTACCTACAGGGCAACAAGCAAGACTCATTACTTGCCCGCAGACTTAGAAGGATGGACTTACACCAGAAGCCCCTCCGCCTTCGTTTATCAGATGGCACCCTCTCTAGCAATCCCCGTAAAATTGTACAAGAATTTGCACAGCACCTATCATCCCTCTATCAGCCCCAAGAATCCCTAAATATTGACCTTTTATCTAAGACGTTTGTGAATTTAGCCTTACCTGCCCTCTCAGACATTCAACGTAACTCCCTAGACTTACCGATCACTATACATGAAGTACAAACGGCCATAAAATCACTAAAATTACACAAACGTCCGGGTCCCAATGGCTTCACAGCAACATACTATAAAAAATTTTAGGAAATTCTATCCCCGCTCCTCACTGATGCCCTCAATACCCTTCGTATAGGAGGCAAATTTAGACAAGAATCTCTAGCAGCTACTGTGTGCATGATCCCTAAACCAAACTCTGACGATAGCAACTGGTCTAACTTCAGACCGATATCTTTTATGAATATTGATATCAAGATTTTGGCTAAAGTTCTCGCGACCAGACTAAATAAGATTATAGGTGACCTCGTACACAGAGATCAAGTTGGCTTCATGCCGCGACGCCAAGCTGGAGATAATGTACGCAGAACTTGTCTTCTGATAGACTTTGTTAGAAAACGTAATATCCCAGCAATACTACTATCATTAGATATGCATAAAGCATTTGATTCTCTGTCCTGGTCCTACTTACTCGAAGTACTGAGTCGTTGGGGATTTGGCAAGGGATTCTGTACCTGGATCTCCACACTCTATTCGCAACCAATAGCATCAGTAAAATCAGCAGGTTCAAAATCCAAAGAGGAACACACCAGGGATGCCCACTATCCCCTCTCCTATTTGCCCTAGCCATTGAACCCCTAGCGGCGCTCATTCTTGCACACCCAGACGTCACAGGCATTTCGGTGGCAGGGCAACAACATAAGCTTTGTCTCTTCGCCGATGATATTTTACTTTACATCACTAAACCACACATTTCCCTCCCCAATTTGAGGCCTCTAAAAACATTTAAAGACCTATCGGGATTGTCCATTAACCTTCTGACGATAGCAACTGGTCTAACTTCAGACCGATATCTTTTATGAATATTGATATCAAGATTTTGGCTAAAGTTCTCGCGACCAGACTAAATAAGATTATAGGTGACCTCGTACACAGAGATCAAGTTGGCTTCATGCCGCGACGCCAAGCTGGAGATAATGTACGCAGAACTTGTCTTCTGATAGACTTTGTTAGAAAACGTAATATCCCAGCAATACTACTATCATTAGATATGCATAAAGCATTTGATTCTCTGTCCTGGTCCTACTTACTCGAAGTACTGAGTCGTTGGGGATTTGGCAAGGGATTCTGTACCTGGATCTCCACACTCTATTCGCAACCAATAGCATCAGTAAAATACGCAGGCTATAAATCCTCATCTTTCAAAATCCAAAGAGGAACACACCAGGGATGCCCACTATCCCCTCTCCTATTTGCCCTAGCCATTGAACCCCTAGCGGCGCTCATTCTTGCACACCCAGACGTCACAGGCATTTCGGTGGCAGGGCAACAACATAAGCTTTGTCTCTTCGCCGATGATATTTTACTTTACATCACTAAACCACACATTTCCCTCCCCAATTTGAGGCCTCTAAAAACATTTAAAGACCTATCGGGATTGTCCATTAACCCAACCAAATCCAAAATACTCAATATCTCCTTACCGACCCACCTGACACCATCACTGGAGGCAAATTTCCCCTTTCAATGGGAAACAACTTCACTCACATATCTTGGAATCCACCTTACCTCCTCCCTCCCCACTCTCTATGCAGCAAACTACCCAACATTGATCACAAAACTCACTAATATGTTGAAAATCTGGAATACCTATCCCCTTTCCTGGTTAGGAACAATTGCCGCAATCAAAATGACCCTCCTCCCGAAACTTTTATATCCCTTTCGAGTCCTCCCAGTTCCAATACCTTCCCATATCCTGAGGGTGATGCAAAATAGAATTTTCAACTTCATATGGTCTAATAAGAAATCTCGCCTTCCCAGGTCGGTTATGTATCAAAACAGGGCAACAGGAGGCCTAGGAGTCCCAAACCTCCAAAAATACTTCTATGCTGCACAAATTGCTGCCATCTCCAAATACCACGCCTCGGTGGAGTCACCTCTTTGGGTCTGCATTGAGGCGATGGACTGTGATCCAATTACTATCGACAACCTTCTATGGGTACTACCTACCGATAGATCTTTCATCACTAACCCAATCACTCGTCTCTCCCTCAGGATATGGGACTCAGTAAAATATTCTAGTGGCCTTATCTCTCCGCATCTACCCCTGTTATAATTTCTTCGAAACCCCTCTTTTGTCCCAGGCCTTGAATCCCCGTCTTCTTTCCGAGTTTGGGCCACCAATCAACTAACATTGTTACACAAATTAGTTGATAGCCAGGGTGTTATTCCCTATCCCATCCTACAATCAAAAAATAACTTACCCTCCAATGAATTGTTTAGATACCTCCAAATAAAACATTTTATCCAATCTCAAATAAAATTCCCAATATCCTCCTCTCCTATGACAACCTTTGAACGAATATGTAACAGAGATCCCCACACTCCAGGACTGATCTCACAACTTTACTCTTCCTTAATATCGGGCACGGGCCCACCCCGACATGTGTACATGGACCGCTGGCACGCAGATCTCAACCTCACGCTTGATGATGAAATCTGGTCCCAAATATGGGAAAGTACTAAGTCGTGCTCTAGAAATGCGTTGATCCTTGAAGCCAATTACAAGGTACTTCTTAGATGGTACAGAGTCCCCATCCAGCTAGCACACTTCATGCCAGCCCAAGACGGCCTATGTACCAGAGGCTGCCAGGTTAGTGGTAAATGTCTGCACATGTGGTGGTCATGCCCGATAGTCGCTGCCTTTTGGCGCAAAATATACAAGATTATCTCCGTATTAATGGGTAGACATATAGCACCAAATCCCCAAGAAGCACTTCTTAACGTTAGGCCAACAGGCCTCACCACTTTGCAATTTTTTATTTTTTTTTAAATCCTCTTTATTAAAAAAAAAAAATTCCGACAATCAACAATAATAATTTACAACCACATAATTAATAGTGTAATTTACAACAACATGATTATACATCCACATACATACATACAACTCACATTTAACACACTGCTATTTTCGCAATTTAGTCCATATTTTAAAATTTACATTTCTTGGTCAACCCTGAATGGTCTTCATATTATATATGCCAAATCTTAAATTGGCTTCCCACATAACCTATCTAACTTCCTTCACCCTCCCCTTTTATATCGTGATATTTTCTACCTCCGTATTTAGTGCTTCATATTAATTAATTTTGTATATTATTTAGGTGTTTACTCCCGAATTATGTAGAAAAAAAAACTCCCTACTACATATTTATAGTGTATATTTTATATATTGCATATTTGTTACCTATCCTATCCTCCTCTCTTTATATATTATTTTTAGTGTTTATTCCCATATTATACAAAAAAAAAAAACCTCCCTACTTCATATTTATAGTGTATATTTTATATATTGCATATTTCTGTTACTTATTCTCCCTTTATTTGTTATATCACACCCCCTCGATTCCTCCTCTATATTTAGTGTTTCATATTAATTTTGTGTATTATTCCGGTATTTACCCAAAATATATAACATTTTCACATATTGTATCTAAGCAAGGAACCCCCTACCACATATGTATAGTGTATAATTTATATATATATATATTTATAGTGCATATTTCTATTACTTATCCACCCTTTAATCATTATTTCTCTCCTCCTTACCCCCTTCCTCTAATATTTTTAGTGTATTTCATTTGTTTATTTATTTATAATGTGTTTTTTCCCCCCTTACCATCACTTGTAAATCAAATCTTTATTTAAGTGAGTATTAACTTATACTATAAGTGGATTTAGTGATCTAAGTGGAGCCAAACCAGGCATAGAGAGCCATGGGGACCATATCTTCCAGAATTTCCCCAAACATCCTCTATGTATAAAGATCATTCTTTCTTTCAATAATATTTGGTTGACCTGAGTACACCACTCCTCTAATGTAGGTGGCCTAGGAGACAACCATCTGAAGGCAATCAATTTCCTTGCTATGCCCAGTAATCTTATTTTAATGTCACCAATCCCCTGTTCCTGTCCCTCCCCCTCCTCACAATTCAGTAAACACAGCCTGGGATCCACCTCCAGTGAGATATCAAACACTTGGTTAATCAATCTAATAATATCTTCCCAGTACCTAAATAATTTGGGACATCTCCATAACATATGGATCAGGTTGGCATTAGTACCTTTACATCGAGGGCATTCCCCTGTATCTCTTCTACCCCATTTAGAAGTTTCTGAGGGGTATAGTAGACTCTATGAACTATGAATAGCTGAGTAAGGTGCTGGGTAGGCAAGAGAGATGATCTAGGGATATTTACCAATATGGCTGACCATTCTTCATCTGAGAGTGGGCCCAGATTTTCCTCCCATCCTCGCCTACACAACAGCGTCCTATCTTTGGCCCAGGCCCTTATTAAAATATCATATACTCTAGATATAAACCCTTTTTTATAGTTAGATTTTGCTACTATATGTACCAGCGGGGTATTCATAAGGCTGAACGGACATATTCGGCGCTGAGCCTCTAAGGCATGTCGTAATTGCAAAAATTTAAAAAAATGAGAATTGGGGATACCGAACTCTTCCCTCAAAGTTCGAAATGTCTTCAGGTCATCACCTTCCATCAATTGTTTAACATATTGTAAACCTTTATCCATCCAGGTATCAAAGTCTGTCAGCTTGGCCAACTCTATCAATTCCAGATTGTACCAGATAGGTGTATGGGAAGTACACCCCTCATATCCCATGACCTCCTTCATAACTTTCCATACCCTGGCCATCAAGGAAAATGTACAATATACCGACCGTGTGGAAATAATACCTGCTTCTAACTGTGCTATAATAGAGTATCTAGAGAATACCGAAAGTATAATTGCCTGGACCGGATCTTCCCATACTTTTTCCCCCCTTCCCGCCATTTGTTGTAGTTGTGCTGCTAAAAAGTACATTCTTGGGTGGGGAATGGCAAGTCCCCCACCATCATTCGGTAACTGCAAAGTTGTTAATGCTATTCGGGAATGTTTTTTTTCCCATATTAAATTCCTATATATTGTGTCTATTTTAATAAACCACTGCATTGTTATCCATATAGGGGAATTATGTAATATATATAATAATTGTGGGGACCATATCATTTTAATTAAATTAGCTCTTCCGATCACCGTGAGTGGGAGCTTATTCCAACTGTTAAATTTTTGTTTAAATCTATGTAGTAACGGCTCTAGATTGAGAGTAATATACTCCGTAGGTGGTGCTGATATCACTACCCCTCAATATATAAATTTGTCTACTACTTGAATTTGGGAGGCATTTACCGAAATTTGATATGTAACAGGGTCTAGGGGTAACATCACCGACTTATCCCAATTGATTTTAATCCCGGAGAATATCCCAAACTGTGTAATTAGGGACATTAATGCCGGAAGGGAATACCCTGCTTCTCCCAGAAATAGAAGTGCGTCATCTGCGTATAGCGCTATCTTATCTTCCCTTTCACCCCTGCGAAACCCTACTATATCTGTCGCCTGTCTTATTGCTATAGCCAATGGTTCCATTGCTAAGGCAAAGAGCATTGGCGATAGTGGGCACCCCTGCCTCGTCCCTCTGTATAAAGCAAAGGATTTTGAACAGCAATTATTTAGGTGTATATGTGCCTTGGGTGCATGGCACATTAGCTGAACCCACTTAATGAATGTCTGCCCTATGCCGAACCTCTCCAATACCATCCATAGATACCACCACCTTTCAATTTAAGCTAATACTATAAGTGTTGTCCGCAGCCAAACGTACTATAGCCAGAGCATGGTTGTCTGACTCCCTGTCAATATCAGAAACTAGAAATAAAATACATTGAACATTCTATAACGAAAAACTTACTGCCCGCCTTCACAACACAATGTCTAAATTTGAAAGACTTTGGGAACCGTGGGTTACCCATTTCCTACCCCCGTCATTTGATCATCAATTGGTCACCCTTTAACACAAATTGTCTCCGAACTGGCTTTAACCTTTTTTGGTAATATTTCCATTAATAGTATACACAAGCGCTCACCCCACCCTTACCTATTCCCCCCCTCTCTCTACCCCAATCCCTATTATTCCCCCCCTTGATTTATCCTCACTATTACTTGGATAAATTGTTCCTTTTTTGTTTTTGTTTTTTGGTTTGTTTTTTTTGTTCTTCCATATAATGTCTAAGCAGTTAGTGTTCTAGTGATATCATATTATATTTTATTTGTGCATATCTTTTGAATGTAACCAGCGCTATTACTGGAAGACCAATTCCTATTGTACTTTACTTGATGTCATATGTTTACTTTTTTTTTTTTCAGACATTATTGTACCGATGTAACAACTTACCTTGACAATGTTAAAAAAACCTAATAAAAATCTTTTTGAAAAGAAAAAAAGAAAAGAAAGGTGATGCCAGTACAGAAATAATACACAAATATGGTAATATCAACAGTTTGCATCCATTAAAGCCTGTCAAGGCAGTAATCATCAAGGACAATATGCTTGTAAAAAATGTAATCAATGCATCTCATGTAGCTCGTCATTTGAAAAGTAGATCTTAAACACAAAAATTGTGGGCACCCCTGCTCTAAGGCATGGTCACCAGTGCACATTGTAATTCAAAAGGTCCCAGTGTGGTAAGGCAATAAAGGCTGGTCCCTGGTCGCTGCCCAGACTGCTAGGAACAGAATGCAAGAATTTGAGGGCAATGTAGAACATAGTCATCAGTAATCACCAGAATGCAATCTGCATATCAGGATGAATACATCAAACAAAGGAAACGCCCCAAAAAAGAAACATAATGGCTTAAGAGAAAATTATATACATCCTACTTTATTTTTCACATACATCATCATCACAAAAACGTTAAAAAACACATGTTCATTATTTCACCAATCTATCCCAACCGCATATATACTGCCTATACCATCCCATCAGTCAGCAGTCTCTTGGTTCATTGTTGACGTTTATGTACTTCATAACATATAAACTCTGAATAGTCTGATAGGATGAAGGCAAAATTCAATGTGTTTCACAGTGGCATGCACCGCTTCCTCAGGAAATGGACATGATACAATCCAACATTAATCATACTTCCAATTCTCAAGATAACACTCTTTCTAGAACTATACATTGTAATTACATAATTTACAGTCACTTACATATGTGTATGGGTAATAACACCTCAGACTCGTTGCCCCTGCCTGCCCATGCCTCACAAGGTCAGAAAGGCTATATACAAGAAGATGTCTCTAAGGTTTCTCATAATTATCACTATATGTATCAAGTAGATCTCTATTAATGAATACCTGGCCATCTGTGGGAAAATACATTAAAAGCGAGTCATAATAGTTATTGTCATCATAGTCAATATTCTAACACTTCTGTTGGTCTGCCACCATTACAATCTCCTTCAACTGCTACTGGCCTGACACCATTACCATCTCTAGTCACCGCTTCTGGCTTCCCATCTATTACCATAGTTTGCCCCATTGCTGGCCTGCTATACATTAACATCATTTGCCACCATTACTATGTCTTGCCACTGCTGATGGCCTGCCACCATTAGCATCTCGTGCCACTGTTGATGGCCTGCTATCTATTATCATCTCCTGCCACTGATTTTATTCTGACTGTACAATATTTCTGCCTTGTATCTCTGACATAATTAAGTGCAATTTTTATTTCCACATAACTAGTGCCTTGTCTTTCACTCCTTAAATGTGATCTACTAAAAAAGGCATACATGTGTCTGTGTAATAATTCTGCCTATAATTGTGTCTCTCACATAATTCAAAGCAATTTGTATTTCTGGATAAAAAGTGCCTCATCTCTGACTCCTCAAATATGGCTTACTAAACAGGCATATATGTATTCGTGAAATGTAATCCACTGTAATTTCTAGTTCTGGATAGAAAAAAATACTGGTTGTCCCATCTTCTTATGCAGCCTACTAAAAAGGATTGCACGATGTACAGAGTGTCTCTGTAAAATTTCTTGTTTGTGTGTCTGACATAACCTAATGTAGTTTTTATTTCTGGATAAAAAGTGCATTATATCTGACTACTCATATATGGCCTACTAAAATGGGTTACATGTTTCTGTGAAATATTTCTGCTATGTGTCTCTGACATAATCCACAAATTTTTAGTTCTGGATAAAAATTACCCTCTTTAAATGTGGCCTAGTAAAAAGGCTTACATGATGTGCAGGGAGTCTCTGTACAATTTTTGCTTGGTGTATGTGACAAAATGCAATGCCATTTTTCTTTCTAGCCAAAATTGCGTTGTCTCTCCCTCTTTAGATGCAACATCATCTCTGCAATGCAATTTTTCTTTCTGGATTAAAAATGCCTTGTCTCTCCCTCTTTAAATGCAACATTGTCTCCTCAATGCAATTTTTCTTTCTGGATTGAAAATGCCTAATTTCTCCCTCTTTAAATGCAACATTGTTTCTTGTCTATGACACAATCCACTGAAATGTTTATTTTAAGTGTTTTTGAAACCTTCCTTGTCGCTCCCTCTTATACTGCTGCTCAGTCAAGCTGCTTACATACTCTCCAGCCATCATACTATATGTCTGATATTGTCTATAAAATATGCCTCTAATTTATTTCTCCAGAACAACTCTTTCTTTGTTTCTGGAATCTGGGCTGGGGTTTTGAAGTTTTTTTGGGCACTCTGTGTTATTATTATGTTAAACGTTGTAGACAATATAGTGTGGTGCTGCACTAAAAGAAGTTCTGCAGCTTTGCTATGAAAAATATTTTGCCACAGTTTGGCAACTGTTACGGATTTGAGGGATTTTACTTTATTTTAAACCTTCTGGTAGTTGTTAGATCTGTTCCAGTGGCGGAACAGCCGTACCGGGGCCTGAGGCTGTGGGGGGGGGGGGGGGGGGGGGGGGGGGGG
>NW_017306452.1:970883-972296 GCF_000935625.1 Nanorana parkeri | reverse complement strand
CCGCCCCCTGCAGTGCACACATCGACACATGGCTGCTGCTATCCTGGCAGGGTGAGTCCGAGCGGGGGAAGGGGGGGTTCTTCATGTAATTAAACAAGTGGATTATAATGGGGAATATTACACTGTAATGTTCCCTATTATAATCTATTTCTCTGTTGTGTAGTGCTATTTCATGTAATTAGACAAGTGGATTATAATGGGGAATATTACACTGTAATGTTCCCTATTATAATCTATTTCTCTGTTGTGTAGTGCTATTTCATGTAATTAGACAAGTGGATTATAATGGGGAATATTACACTGTACTGTTCCCTATAACGGTATAATCTATTTCTCTGATTAAATGATTACAGACAGGCCTCTGTTCTATCACAGTTTGAGACTACGTTACAATGTGTGACTGGTGACGTGGTCATACATTTAAACGTAATCTCGCCTAGTTTTTCGGCGGTGGAATTGGTGAAGCATTCCAACGCTTTCTCTGCTGTTCCAGGGCAGATCGGTTCTCCTGCACATGCAAATTGCGATGCTGTTCTGCCCTGGTACAGCTGGGAAAGCGCTGGAATGCTTCATCTATTGGTGGTCACACATTCCACCGCCAAAAAACTGGGCGGGATTACGTTAAAACGCGTGACCACGTCACCGGTCACACATTGTAACGTAGTCACAACCTTTGATAGAACACCACCATCAGGGGGGTATGGCCGGTACTCATGTGAGGGGTCTGGGAAGCCTCTTACATGGGTATCAACTGTACCGGGGCGGCATGGCAGAGGTGACAGGGGAGGGGGTGGAGGAGGCCGGGCCCCAGCAGCAGCAGGTACCCAGCCGGGCCCCAGCAGCAAGAGTTGGGAGGAGGTACAGGGAAAGGGACCCCGGCGACCAGACCAGCCCACCTGGGACCCTGCAGAGCCCACCATAGAGAGTCTCAGGTGGGCTATGCAGGATCTATGGTGTGCTCTGCAGTGTCTCAGGTAAGTCCAGCACGCTACTGCAACATTAGAGACCGCTGGGGGGAGGGGGTGCAGGGGCCAGTGTGATCCGCTCCCGCGCGCACCCAACCCCTCCCCCCCGGCCTGGGAGGGGGGCCCAAGATAAAATCTTGCACCAGGGCCCTTTGGTTATTAGGTCCGCCACTGATCTGTTCTGTCTACTATTTCAAATGCTCAGTTCTGAATATTACTGCTAGATAAAAAAAAATCATGTGTTGCAGCAAAAACTACCTAAAAGTACTTTGTTTCTAGTTAAAATTATCAAATAGAGGTGCTGCTGTTTTATGTAAGCCAATAAATATTGTAAAATTTTAAAATGTATTACACATTCAAATTTTGTGATGCTAATATAATGTTCTATAACACCATTTAAAGCTTAAAGCCTTCTCTGTAGCTCAAAGTCAGATAACATGGGGGGGGG
>NW_017306452.1:960518-970604 GCF_000935625.1 Nanorana parkeri | reverse complement strand
GGGGGGGGGCCGTCTCCCTGCTAAATAGTATTTTTGTATTTTGTTTTTCATTGGTACCTGTCCCCAGGGCAGTGCCTGGCTCCCCATGCCCTTTGACAATCCCTTGCCCATTTCCTTGAAAATGAACAGAACTGATTTTCAAGATTTGCCTCCTATTGACTTTGATGGGGTTCACATTAAAGTTTGCAACTAGTGAACTTTTTAGCTTGTTTGCTGAATGCAACAGTGAATTGAACCTAAGCAAGTTCCCGTAGTGACATCTGATAGAAATAAAACCAGTAACGAGAACCAGTAGTCTTCAGGTGCCCATATACTTTACAAATATCGGCCGATTTTTGTATGCGATCGCGTTTTCGTCCGATATTCGTAAGGTTGATGGGCACTGTACAACCGCAAATACTGTACAATCGATCGACTTTTGACTATTCAGCAGGTTAGAAAACTTTGGTCGATCGTACTATTTTCGCAAGGTTGGTGGCGTTTCCGTACGTCAAAATTCATACGACTAACACTGCTCATGCGCAAACGAAAATACATGCGGTCAATTATCGCAATTCGTCCAGGTGTTTTTTTTTTTAACTACAGCTGATTGAACTTTGCGATAATCAGGGCAGAATGGGGCCGCGGTACGAAAATCGTACGATGGTTTGATCATCGGACCAAAAGTTTTGTCCAATGATCGTAAGGTGTATGGACAGCTTAAGAGTAGCTAACTGAGATGTTCATTGTGTGACATAATATACTGTAAATAATAAAAAAAAAGATCTACTGAATCAGCATGCAAAGACACGAGGCAGTGCTGACAAAGTCCCCGAGATCCAGACGGTCAGACATTGGTAAGTATGATTGGAAAGTAATGATCTTCCATTTTTTTGTAACTCACAATAGCCACTTAGCCGAAGCCTGGAAAACAGACAGGTTGATTGAAACACTTGACCCTCTGTTCTCCTCAGCTTCATCTCTAATGATTCTGACATTAAACCTCTCCTTTCATGACTTTGTTGCTTAATTATGGATAGGTGTCTTCACAATTTGGTGAATATTAATGCCTCTTCTCAAAGTAAAAAAAAATCTGCGGACAGAAAATAGAGTGAATTGAACCAACTTAAGGGCATACTCTATTTCAAATGACAAATAAAGCCTTATATAAATAGGAGGAACTCAGTGAATATTTTAGGTTTTTGGTCTAGGGTACCTGCCCACTCCACTCTCTTTTTTTCTTAAGGTCTTGTGATCTGGGAACCCGCTTCGCTTATCTGTTTTTAATGCAGGAATGGTATTGTCACGATCTGGGATCAGGCTCAGAGTCCAGTAGCTGAAACAGCAGGCAAATTTTGTGGTATAACAGGCCGAGTTTGGTGCACAAGCAGACGGTATTAGTATAGGAGAAGGCAGAAGCGTAGTCAGCGAACAAGCCGAGGTCAGTAGCCAAAGGTATCAGGTGTGAAGCAGAAGACGATGAGAGTAGTCGGTGAATCAGCAGCCAAAGGTCGGTACACGGGTAGCAGTATGAGCGGATTGTATCACAGAAGGAGAAGGAAGCAAGATATTGGCAGGAGCACAGTAATCTGGCAAACAGGAAGTGCAGAGGCATGGCTAAAATAGGAAGTTCAAGGGAGGAGCAAAGAGTTCAGAGTTCAGCAGAAACTAGGTTTACCTGAGGATTACACATGAGAGCAGGCAAGGAGCTATCCAAGGAGCTATCCAAGGTTTCAGATTGGCTCAGCAGGCAGAGCCACTGCCAGACACAGCAGAGGCCCTGGGTTCAGATCCATATCCTGACAGTTATTCCCAAAAATGACCACTTCAGGCCCCTCTGTGTCTTTCAAATACAGAAAACCTAATGAATTCAAGTATCAAGACTACAAATTCCTCACAGCCACCAAACAGTAGCAAATGTGCCTTGGAAATTTGACTGGTGATTAGAGATAAGTGAAAATTAGATTTTCTTATTTCCCTAAATGTTAATAAAATTCTAGAACAGTCAACACAATGTTGCCATCTTAGTGAAATGCAGTAGCGTCAACAAGGAACACTAAATTAAGTTGTTTTTTAGTGGGTTTTTTTTTTAAAGAATTGCTTTACATGTTTCCTGAGGTGCACATAAGCTCCTTTCAACTATCCTGGACGTATTCTTGTGAAAAAGAAAAAAAATAGATTAAAAAAAAGTATTCTAGATATGAATTGATGATTCAGAATAGATATGAAAAATGTAAAGTGAAAAAGTGAAAAAAAAGTGTCAGCATACATTTAACGAATAAATACACACAAAAACAATAAACAATAAATACAAAGAATACTAAATTAAATACATAAAAATCCTGAAAAAAACCCTAAACATTTTGCACCCTTTCAAAAGATTAAAATATGTTTTATAGTTTTGCTGGAAACCTTGGGAGCTGATAACTTCCCTTGCTCTCTGCCTGTTCGACTGTTTTCAATGACATTGTTCTCTGAGGACTATACTTTATGCTCCCACAGGATATGTATTGGCCTGGTATCATATATATTCCTGTATTTTTTAGAGAAGAAGATTGTTCTGTGAAGCACGTAAAAAAAAAAAAAAAAAAATAGCGTCCACACTCCTATTATCTGTGACCATCAGCCTACTGTGGAGGAACATTTAATTTCTCAATGTAAAAGCTGCATGGGGAGAGGTTAAGAGTGGTATAATATGGGTGGAAATCTTTCTTTACCATCATGTACCATGTTGTAACATCAATCCTTGGGAGCATTCATTGTTTGTGTTTATACATGTTTTATTACTACTTTGTTCAATAAACTCTAAATCTAGAGACTTTCTAGTTTAACATTTAGAAAATGTAAACATGTAAAAAATGATATTTGGCCCCTCCAAACTCCATACCAGATCCTTATCCCAGATAGTAAAGGGAACCCCCATGAAAATGAACATAAAATGGGATTCCCCTTCACATCTGAGTCCCACCTTCAAATCAGGAGCCTGACTCCAAATCAGAGCCCCCACCTTTCACATTAAAGCCCCTCTTTACCTTAGAAGCCTCCTTCACATCAGAAGCCCCCTTATTTCACATGAGAAGCCCAGTTTCACATCAGAAACACCCCTCTCATATCAGAATCTCCCTACGTTTACATTAGAGCCCCTCCCCCCTTCATATCAGAAGCCCAATTCACAACATAGTCCTCAGTCCTCCTTTACCATCAGTCCTACCATCACATCAGGAGCCACAGCTGTGACAGCATGGCATTGGGCAGCAGATGGAGGAGGCCTGGACACAGGAAAACTATCATTCTGTTCCTATTGTATCGCGTCATTCCTGGATTAGCATCATTCGTTTCCATGGTGCTGCCAAAAATTTCAAAGCACCCCGAGGAGGCCAGAAGGAACCCCATGCTTCTACTCCATATGCTGCATTAGCCTTATATGCTCTAGACCAGGGGTGCCCCTTAGGTCGATCGCGATCTACCAGTTGATCGCAATGCGATCACTGGTAGATCGCAATGTTCTGCCTTCCCGCCGTGGGACTTATCCTCTGCTGCTCTGGGGAGTAGCACTCTGTACAGAGGCTTCTCCCCATTCAGAAAATGGATGATAGTAAATAGTTTATGAATGAATGGGAAGCCTCTGTGCTTCGCACTGTGGGTAAGGGGCGTGGCTGCGGTGCCATTGACTTCAATGCACTGCCACGCCCCCTCCCACCCCTGAATGCAGGTATTTTTTAATTGGTAGATCTAATTGAGCTCGTCATTTGAAAGGTAGATCTCCAGACGAAAAATTGTGGGCACCCCTGCTCTAGACTGATATACAGTATTCCATACGCTGTGCTGTACATACAGTTCCCTAGACTGCCACAATCCATATGCTGCCATGTACGTAATATACTCTAGGCCACCAACATCTATATGTTGTGCTGTACATATTGTAATCTAGACTACCGAAATTCATATATTGGACTGTGCATAATATATTCTAGACTGCCACAACCCATATTCTGTGCTGTATGTAATATTCTAGAGACCACAACTATCCACAAGCTGCACTGTATATTATAAAGTCTGGACTGCCACACTCCATATGCTGCATCATATAGTCCTCAACACACTACTCCCCTTTGTACATCCATCAGGTATGCATACATTCACTGCCCTGAAGTCTTCCTGGTGCATGTGTTTAAATGACAGTGACCATGAATGTCACTTTTACTGCTTTAGAAATAAGTGCTAGAAAAGTAACTAGCCCTAAGATGCCAAACTTTTAATGGTGTACCAAATTCTTAAAAGGGTGAGAAAATGAGGATTACTTTTACTTCATAATTAACACCATCACATTTCTGTTTGCCGGGTGGCTTTAAATGCCGTGGCACAAATTAATCTTTTTTTTTTAACCCAAGCTTCATTATGAAGATCTGCGTTGAAATCAAACACGAAGAGTGATGTGCATTATGAAGGGAGAAGAGCAAAGCAAAATTAGCGAAGAATGGATTATGAGACGGCAAGGTTATGACAAACAGGACTTTGCTGCAAAAGGTTACGGCTGATTATAGGATCAAATGTAAGCAAACAAAACCCAGAAAAGAGAATATTGCTGCTGCCTCTCATTATATGCTTGTAATGATCAGGTCTCGGCACATACTCATTTTATTTCCTGCTAGTGTATAGGTTTTTATTCATTAAAACAGTCATCTTCAGTACTTAAAGGGAGACTGTACTACACTGTATGGCCAAAAATATGTGGGACCCCATCAAATTATTGAGTATAAGGATACTGTTTTTACAGCATACAAAGACATTTTAGGCAGTTGTGAACTTTCAACCTTGAAGTAACAGTTTGGTGAAGACCCTTGTCTGTTCAACCATGACTGTCCCCTGTGTATAAAGCCAGCTCCATAAATACATGCTTTAATGGGTTTGGTGTGGAGGAACTCATGAGGCCTGAACCAAGTCTGGACCTCAACTCTACTGAACACTTTTGAGATGAACTGAAATGCTGAATGCGAGCCAGGTCTTCTCATCCAACTTCTGTACCCCTCCTGGCTGGATGGAAACAATAGACTTACTCAAAAATCTTAATGAAAGCATTCCTGAAGAAGGCAGAGTAGGGGACAACCTCATATTAATTCCCATGGTTTTGAAATTAGATGCTCAACAAACTCAACTAGGTGTGGTGGTCAGGTATACATAGACAAGAACTCAGAAATTTTTTTTTTATGGCTTCGACCTACCATTTCTCTTCCCCAAAAGTACATTCACACAAAGTTTACCCTTGCAGGGGTATATCAGCATCACAACAACACAAGCACCATTTTATCCATTTAAATTGAGACTAGGTTTAAAATTGCACACTGTTCTTGCTAAGCCAGAAAACTTACCCATGCACAATGCTGTTTAGGCCTTCTGGTTAAAAACCCTTGTCCTTTTTTTTCTTCTTTTTTTTATCTTTGTGTTCCTTTGGTTACCTTCACTTCCTTTGCTGTTTCTTACAGCCCCCTCTTTGCGAATTGTTGGAACAAATCGCAACCTTGAGAAGAACTGCTCCTTACGGGAACCCCTTGGAGCTAAAAAGGGTGCTGTAGTAACAGGTTTTAATATGACATAATGTCATATTAAAACCTGATGAAGGGGACCCTGTGTTTACCCGAAACGTTGTTATGCGACACTTTGCGTCAATAAAGAAGTTGGATTATTGACCAAGATACAGGTGTGCTGGTGACATTTACTATTTACTTGTTGGAACAAATATCTCCACTAGAAGATTTCCTATCTATTCCCATTAAGCTAACAACTCAAAATCACAGATTTCACTTTCTCATTTGGTGAGCCTAGAATTGAGTTTCAAGGCAGCTTATTCATTTTGAATGTGCTGACAATGCACTGCAGTGCATGAATAAATATACCTGCACCTTTATTTTAATTGAAACATAATCCACGGATGGGTTATAGCTGTGCATTTAATGTGCGCATCAAGGTGCAGTGGGGTGTCATTCAAAGTGAATAAAATCAAATGTACCACATTGTGGATTGTGTGACCATAACACATAGGTGTAAGACCTAAAGGCAATTATCCAAAGCCCCAATGGCCATCCTAAAAGCAAGTCAACAAAACAACAGATTCTACTTTACCATATGTAGAAAGAGTTTGCACAGCATTTAAGGAACCCACTGTTCTGGTTTAATAAGGTAATGGTCAGCTAGTCCATGCTGGACAAAATTACAGTGTCTTCGCAAAGGTCCCCCATCTCCCCTAACCCACTTATACTCACTGTTCCAGGGCTTCCCCACTGCTACTTCCTACACTCCACAGCCAGTTATGGCTGCAGAGAAGGAAGGAGAGGAAGGGAAGGTGAGTATAGGAGAAGTTGGGTGATGCCCTTTCCAGAGACACTGTCACCATGCTCTATATGGGCAAGATGACAGTGTCTCTATAAGCTAGCAAAACACAAAATTGTGTTCTTTCAAGACTTTCCCAACTGCCTTTTACTATTTACGAATTCTTTTTTTATATTTCTCATCCATTCAAGGCAAAGGAGACAGAGAAAAAAACAAAACGATTGTACAAACACAACAGACTTCATTAATCTAGTTAATTACAGTAGCAATAATATGATATCTTTAACCTTCTGACGGCAAAGCGTGCGCGTATGAAGGCACAAATGGAAATGAGTTGATAAGAGCTTCGAAGTAAAAAAGAAGACAAGATTGTATCACTATTAATTTAATAGAAAGATGTCAACAGAGGCAAAAAATGGAATTGAAATCCATAAACAATTCTTAAATCTTTAAACAGCAACTTTAGGCAACGAGAAAAAATCAACCATTAAATTCACCAGCGAACAATGAACAATGTTCAGAAAACATTTCATCCACGCTAGTCACAAAATCCGCAAATCATTTTCTACCAGCTGTTCTCCTTTGTTGTCACCCTGTCACATGGGTATCTGATTGAGACTACAAGTGGTCTTTCCAAAAAACATTACACAGGAATGGTCCACTGTTGTCACCATCAGCATACATGCTGACTGTCCCAGATTTGCTGGGAAAGTCCTACATCTTGGCCCTCTGTCCCACTAATGAGGTGTCCCAGGCCATTTCAACCTTATCTGCGTTATTGCACATGTGCAATAACTCAAATAGGAATTACATGCGGGGATCTGGGCCATGTCTGGGAGGTTCCTACAGATTTAGAGGCTGGGTCTGAGAGGGACCAACCTGTAAAGTAGGTGTGATTTGGTCATGCCCACCTGGAAAGTGAGAGGATGAAGTGTAGACTGAGGGTGGGGTTCATAGTGTCCCGGGATCCAGTTTTTTGGCAAAACATCAAATCACTTAGGTGACTCAGATTTGGCGCCCTGTGACTTCTGCCTTATCCCAAAATTAAAATCACCTTTGAAAGGGAAGAGATTTTAGACAATTGATGAGATTCAGGCAAATACAATGAGGCAGCTGATGGCGATTCCAAAAAAGGATTTTGCTGAGTATTTTGAACAGTGGAAGAGATGCTGGGAGAACTGTGCGAGGTCCCAGGGTGCCTACTTTGAATAGGACTAAGGAGTCATTGTCCTATGTACAATGTTTTGTGTATCTCAAATCTTCTTCAATAAATGATTTTCATATTACATGGCTGGTTACTTTCCGGACAGACCTCGTAATTTTGGTAACTATGCATCAAGAACCCCTCCTTGTGAAATGCCATGCAGCTGCAAAGAGGCCGCAGGTGATAAAAAGAACTGAGATGCAACAAAGGATGAATTAAGGTGTACATATGTATTTTTTTTAAAAAAAGCATATGATACATATGCTTTATTAAATTATATGTGATTTAGTTAGGGTTTACATCTACTTTAACTTTGCAGATTAAAGTTAGGTCTTTTCTATCTGGCAGGGTTGAGTGCTGAGGAATCTGCACGATATAAGAGTGTCCCAGAGCTATGGGACAAGTCACAACCTTGTTAAAGACCATTAAATCTCTCTTTCTCCTCCTGTGACAGGCTGTCATGCTATCTGAATTATACACAAGGCTCTTACACTTGACAGTTGCATAAACTGCTTTTAGATGTACCTGGAGAGACCTCAATAACATGATGGCAATACAGTCCGCAGGATTGGGGAAAAGGGCTGGCCCGGATCACACTTCTCTAACGTTTTGCTTACACACCAGTGTCAAGCAATGACCACTAGTAGAAAGGAGAAGTCACCAGCACAACGGTATCCACTTTACTGATCCATCTTTATTAACGTTAGATAGTCATGGACTCACATTGTATACGGTTCTTTCATCAGGCAGACAAAGGTGTTTGCCTGATGAAGAAACCTTATACAGTTCCGCAACATTGCTTCTCATTGTGATGCCATGACTATCTAACGTCAATAAAGATGGATCGATAAAGTGGATACTGTTGTGCTCCTTCTTTCTCTTCATTTGCTTGCGGGTTCATCAACAGTCATTTCAGCACCCACTTGAGGAATACAGGGTTATACTTTTTTTTGCTACGCTACATAATCACCACCACTGTCTTCATTTTCAAATCATAAGCATTAATTGCCTTGTAGTATTTGGATAAGAACTTGTAGGGCTTTTCTTGGGACAGCAACAAAAAGTGTGCATGGGATATCTATGAATTTATGACAAGATAAACAGGTATTGTGTGGTTGCTGAATCCACTACTTTGGTTATCTATACCATTGGGGCCTGAGGAGCCTTCCTTCCTTTCCCCCCCCTCTTTCTACCTAGATAGCTTTCTTAATCTCTATCTTTCTCGGCCCGAAACTTTTTCTTTTTGTCTTTCTTCCCTTCTCCTGTCTTGACTTCTGTTTCTTGTAGTTCTTGTGTGTTTCCCCTCCCCTTCTCTCTACCTGATGCTACTTATTTCTTTGGGGCACGACACAGTCTTTTCCCTCGGTCCATATGCTACCGTATTGAGACACAATCTACTGCTAACATTGTCAGACATTATCTCTCTCTCTGATACACCCTCCAGGTTCTGTATTATGCTGTTATATACAGAATGAGCTCGGTCCTGGTATTTTGTATTAAAATGCTTAAATAAATCTGATTATTTAAAAAAAAAAAAAAGATAAACAGGTATTTCCTCCCTCTTAGAAATAACAAAAACCTTTCAATAGTATATTTACTAGACCACACGGAGCAAATAGAAGTACATCGTTGGGATTTAGGTACACTCTAAACAGTCCTAACTGTAATTACAGAAGCACAACAGCGTGATAGAAATAGAAAATAAAGTCCATCATCATTGCATAACATAATATGTCTCTTTACGGTAGTCTTGCACAATATTTGTGAACCAAAGTTCAGCAATAATTGATGTTGGCCAAGAAGACTGTTTTTGGGGTGATGGCCGAAATGACTACAAAGCAGACCAGAGCCCTAGGGGCCCATGAGCTGCGTGTCAGGGTCTAGCAACACTTCCTGGTGGGTGAAGGGACAGAGCTGTCTTATAACGTCCCTTCCTACACAGAATTGCATGTACAAGAGCCGAGCAATGTTCATGTAAAAAGTAAGTGACACAGATATTAAAAATAAAATCCACTCTGGTGGGCTGGCATTGCCAGGCTTCGTGCAGGGTTCTTCGAAACCCTAATAATATTAATAATACCACATAATTAAGGGTTCATGGACAAACAGTGAAAGGATCCAGAGATGAAAAGTTCAGCACAGGGTAAGGAAAACAGCAGTGGCTTGGAGTGAGCTGAATGACAGATGGCGAGCTTTAAATGAAGGCAATGAAGGGTCTGCAGCACAAGTAATGAGCTGCCATGCTTGTAGGTGGTCACCTCACTTTCCTCTCTGCTTTTAGGTCCGGGCTGGTGCATAGATTGTACATGGTTGTGCCGGGACAACAAAGGAGATGGGTTCTATCTTTAAATCAATGGCAGAAGGTTAACACAGACAGGGATCGTGCGGAGAGGTGCATTGGCTATATTTGTAATTATATAACTAGAGGAAACACGCTTAAAGCTGCAATAACAAAATTACAGTAAAATAGATGGAAAGCAATATGAATAGAGAGCATACCTCTAAGACAGGAGAAAGGGGCACCATTAGTAAAATATATAGGTAAAAGACAACCCCCTGCCCTGCCCCACCCCACC
>NW_017306452.1:923823-960461 GCF_000935625.1 Nanorana parkeri | reverse complement strand
AAATCGCTAAAAGACACCCCCCTGCCCTGCCCCACCCCACCCCCCCTCCCACTCCATTCATGAACCATGAAGAATACATACATTAAAGATATTTGGGAAAAGCCAGAACCACTAACCACTACTTTTCCTTTATACCGACTTTGGAAAATAACAAGTGCACTTGGTTAGAAGTTGGATAAAAAGTTTAGTACAGTAAAACATTTTTGATGGTTAAATTATGAATTTTTAATAGAGGTCTGTACATTACACCAAAAAAAGGGAGAGCTCAGGAGGAACAAGGGACAGAGGGACTTTGTTCCAAATCCAGAAAATATGGAAGCTATGAGATAGACCAGCATTTCTCAACCTTTTTCCAGTCACGGCACCCTTTAAAACCAAAATCGCAAGGCACCCCGGTGTAACATGTAAAAAAAGTAAGTGTAAAAAAGTGTGGTCCTTCCATACCGCTATCCAAGTTAGGGGTCTGGAATGGAATTTAAGAGGGGACCCAATGCAAAAACACAAAGAAAAGTGGGGTTCCCCCCTTCCGTGGATTAGCATCATTTGTTTTAATGGTGCTGGTAGATGACCCATCTGCACCAAGGAAAGGCATGACGCATGGTGAAAATTTCAAGGAAGCCAGAAGGGACCTGGGTTGAGAAAGGCTGAGACAGACATATACCTTTTAGTACAGAGGGCACAGCCCTGACATGCCCCGGGCATGGGGGGGGGTCTGCTAAGAATGAATGAATAAAATATTATTGGTTAAAGCTACAGGTTCTTTTTTTTTATTTTTACCATTACTTTTTTCTTGATATTGCATTTTTCAGAATAGGAAATACAATAATTCAATCATCTAGGCTGGATGAAAGGTTTAGTGTAATATAAAATGTTGGTAGTTAAAAAAGTATTTTTTTCTTTACAGAGGTCCATACATTAGTCCAAAATATGGACAAATGATGATGGTGCTGAGGAGCATAGGAAATATATACTTTTCCTTTACAGCTCTACCTAGTGACCTAGATTCCTATGGCGAACGGCTCTGCAAATTTCTTATAATTACACCCCAAAGTCTTCCCTTAAAGGATAAGTTCGCCTTTTGCAACATTTTAAGAAATGCATAATTATTAATATATACAAAAAATATTAAAACTATTTGCATTCAAGCCTGGAAAGCATTGCAATTGTGATCACTCGATCAGGGCTGCAAAGCTCAGGCTTCTGCACATTTTTATACTGGCAAAACTCAAAAGGAGGTGCGGAGTTTCAGTTAGGAGAGATGAGGGAACTGCATTAAATCACCTCATATGGCATCCAGCTGTCCTCGCTGTAGGTAGAGCTGCCCATATTCCCGCATCTGCATAGAACGAGGATGGCTGGACACCGTATGAGGGGATTTAATGCAGTTTGAAGTCCAGCTGTCCTTCCCCATCTCTCCTAACTGAAACTCCGTCCCTCGGTACGAGCTTTGCCTGGGAGATAATGTACAGAAGCCTGATCGAGTGATCACAATTGCAATGCTTTCCAGGCTTGAATGCAAATATTAAAGAAATGCATGTTTTTTTATATATTATTAATTATGCATTTCTTTTATTTTTGCAAAAGGTGAACTTATCCTTTAAGTGCAGTTTCTAAGTGACTCCTTGGAACCTTGATCATGCTCATACGTTAACTGGCCTTCACAAGCCACAACAAACGGAACTCAAGAGTTTGATTCTTGCACGATCACATTTTCTGCAAGTATGTATCAGAGGGAAAGGTAGACAGGAACTCTCACCCCCCTCTCATTATATTTTGGCTCTCTTTTCTTTGCCGGTAAGCACCACAATGTGTTAAAGTCACCAAGGAAGGAGAGCAAGGCTGTTATATATTACAGGTTGCTGACCCAGAACATGAATGATGAGCTTCTGGCAAATAAAAGGAGAACGTTTTTATGATTCACAAGTATTGCCCGAGCTCTGATGTATAACACTGCACCCGTAATAAGTAGTAAACTATACAAAGCAAGGTCAAGGTTTCACTGTAAGACTCGATTCTTTGGGACTCGCGGTTCAGTTTTTTTTTTTTTTTAGTAGAGCCTTTCATCTCCGGCTAATGTCTCCTCTACACGATAATAAGACCTGGCTATTAAATTGGATCTATCGTTAAAATTAATAGTTCACATGGAGTCAGTAAGGCACCTGTCAGCTCCACCGAATCACATTATGTTGCTGTAACAAGATAAAAGTATAGATTCCTTGCTGTGGATGAAAAAAAAAACACAATGTTTCTGAATCCTGTCACATGACCTCGAGCCTAGGCAAAGGTCACACCAGGCTATCGGGAGCACTGTGGTTGTTTCATGTCATTAAAGCAGACTTCAAGCTGATATCTAGGCTGATATAGGAGATATAATATATAGTATATCTAAAGCCATTTTTTTTCATTTTGGATAGAGAAAGGGAGGGTTAAAACCACTGTCAGTTTTTTTTTATATCTATGTCTCATTAAGGAGATTTCACTTCCTGTCCTGTTGATTGCAGCCCTTGCTCTTTAATACATCATTACATTTTTTTAATGAAGTCCCTGAATTTGACTTGGTATCAGCCTCTTGCAGACCTTATAAAGCACAGCTCAGAGCAGAAGAGAGAGAAGCAGCACAAGGAACTAGAGATGCACCGACATTTTGGCAGCTGAAATATTTCGGCCGAAAATGGGACTTTTGGCAAAAAGCCGAAAGTGCCATTACGGCCGAAACTGCAGCCAAAACCTCAGTGCATCTCAGCTTCTCTCCTTCCCACTGGGTGCCAGTCTGTGTGCCTTCTGCTGCACTGGCCGGCACTCAGCAGGTGAGAGAGAAGGTTTCAGCATGCCGAGTGGTGGGGGAGGAGAGCGCTGACACCGTTGCAGGAGGCCAAGCTCACCTCCCGCACTTCCCGGCTCGGTATCCCGTATCAGGATGGAGAGCAGTGCGATCATTACAGGAGGCCGAGCTCTCCTCCCACACCTCCCGGCCTCGGCCCCCTGTATCAGGATGGAGAGTGGGGATTGGAGAAGAGCTCTGTGGTGTCACAGGAGGTGGAGCTCTCCACCCACTTAACTCTGCTCTACCTCCTGTGACAGCCTATCCAGGGTGGAGAGCAGAGTACAAACATTCACCAATTAGCTGATCGCTGAATGCTTGGAAATAACTGGACATAGTATAAGTTACTATGTCCCCAATTATGAATGAACAGGAAGTGATCTACATCACTCCGTGTTCATTCATGATTGTGGACATAGTAACTCATACTATCTCCTAAAGTTATGAATGAACAGGGACACTCAGTATAGAGGATTCCTGTTCATTCAGTGCTGGGGCTGCAGAAAAAAGAGATTCATGACTCTGTGTCCTTAATCACTTTTTTCTAGTTTAAACGGGAAATATAAGGAGTTTGTTTAGACTCCCTGATATTTCCCTAGGGCCCCCGACAGTAAATTAAAAAGAAAAAAAATCTACAAGGAACCCATCAGTTCATTTGCTGATAAAAAGCATGCTGATGGGAGGATAAAGCAGAATGACTGAGAGATTAGCTAATCTCTGTGCTTCTATTTAACAGAATAAAAAAGTTGCTGTAACTCTAATTGTGGTGATTCATTTCCTTTTCTGTCAGGGTACCCTGCACAGGCGTTCTCACACCACATGCAGGTACCCACGCAGGATGACCAAATTAATATGCCCACACAGGATAGGGTTATATGCACAGTTTATTGGTTCCACATCAACAAAACTACAAACCCAACAAAGAGGGGTAACAGGCCTGCAGATGTACAGCAGGCCTCGGGATACACGAAGAATGGTCAGGTACAAACCGAGTTGTTAACAGGAGGGCAGCGCGGTACAGGAACAGGATTGATGAAGAGTGGTCAGGTGCAAGCCAGGTCGTCAACAGGAGGGCAGCGCGGTACAGGAACAGGATTCAACGGAGAGTGGTCGGGTAACAAGCCGGGTCGGTGACAGGTTTTCAGATAGGCAGCAAGGTTCAGGACATGGGAATCAGTCAGGTTTAGCAACACAATACTGACCCAGCTTCCTGACTGCAGGGAGGGCCTAAATACCCTCCCAGGAAGCACCAGGTGATGGGAAGATCAGTCACAGCTGGGGCACACCCGCAGGTGAGTACCGGAGCTGCAGGTTCCTTACAGTTCCTGGCTGCTGGAGACACCCGCAGGCGAGCACAGGAACTGCAGGACCCGGCTCCGGCGCCACCTGGGGGTGCTCTGGATCCTGACATTTTCTGACCTGTACCAAGGAACGTGCAGTGGGGTCTGTGATGAGCCACATGTACAGTACGTCTTCTTGTGGAGTAAGGTAAATACACCTCTGCTTTAACCCCCCTCCCACCTTAGACCAAAGGTCAGGGTTATGGCTGACTGGACTTTAGTGCATTTCCACTTTGGCAACCAAATTGCTATACCATCTACTTTATAATTGTTACATGTTGCCATTAACATTGCGTAGCTTAAGAAAAATGCTGCTTAGGTTTTTACTTACATTTCACTTCCTTAAAAAAACACCTAGCTCCCCCTTCAATGTAATGTTAAGGAGGGGACTGTGGAGTTAATGTTTACCATAATGGTGTGTGTACTGTGGTGGCAGATCTTCATTATCAACTGTAAACTAGATCTGAACACTGTCCTTCCTAACAAGGGGTTAAAGATCTTAAGGCTTGGTTGTTACATTGTATCTTAATGCACTTTTCCTCAGTGTGTCCTCCAGTCTATCCCTATTTGAAATTGTTCAGAGTAGCTTGCAGTCTGTCCAAAGGCCGGCTCCAAACAACAACTAGAAAGGAAAGAAATATAGAAAAAAATATATATTGTTAGATATGCTGTGTAAATGGGAACACATAACAAACATATAGTGGGGGGTTCCTCAGATCTGACTGCAAAAGTGAAGCTACACTTTAAATTAAGGATTTAACAAACTCTTTTAAAGATTTCTGTCTTCTTTTATTTTGGAGATACTGAAAATACCCATTTTTAATTTTTATCAAAATGCTATTAAGGGAGCAAAACATCAGTGCAGAGCTTGTCAGTCTGTGCGGCAAACCCGCAACCAAGAATATGTGAAGCAGAGTTGTCTATTATGATCCAAGAGAACGTTTTCTTAGCAGACAGATTTCAGTCCAGTGAGTGAAGCTGTTTAAAAACATTTTTTGTACAACTGTCATTTTTTTTTAATCATACGGGAGAAAAACGTCAATACAGAGCTTGTCAGTCTGTGAGGCAAACCCTCAACCAAGAACATGTGAAGGTTGTATATACTGATATGACAGAAAGTTTTGATAGCAGACAGATTTCAGTCTAGCGAGTCAAAGCTTTTTTTTTGTACAACTGCCTTAAAAAACACTCCATTAAGAGTAAATGAGTCGTAAATGAGTATATTCGGCGATGTACTTGCATGCCTATTGCGATTCTAAATATGCTTTTGGTTCCAGAGTTGGTATATTACTTGAAATCAGCGCTGGCTCAAATACATCTTCTCAAAGTGTTAAAATACATAAAATTTCAGGAGTGCGGCTTTTTCTACACGTCTAAATACAACGGAATAACTAGAAGAGTCATCCATCAAATGTTATGTGATGGAATGAAAGGCAGCCAAGATAAATTCCAAAATGAATGTAATGGCGTTTGTAAATATAATTCTGAGGATGTCTGGCCTTACAGCTGGGCTGGGGAGAAGATGTTTGATAACATCAGGACAAGAATATCAGCCAATCTCATCTGGGAATCAAAGGATCTTTATATTAAATGCATTATGCATGGACTAACCCTAACCTGCGCCGCATTTTAATAAAATATGTAAAGCAGATTAAACAAGCCAATATTGTTTGCCATTTTTCACCGCGAGAAGATGATTTAACAAAGAACCTTTTCTTTCCCTTTGCAGAGGAAGACAATTTAGGACTTCAGAAAGAACTTGAGTGACAGTGCAGTTGTTTAAACTCATCTCAAGCCAAAACTATTTAATTTGTGGGAAAGGGTTAGACCTCCTCATGATGTTTTTAATGGTTGTTCATGCCTTCGTGTCCTAGCGACAGCGGCACTTACCCATTTTCTCTATGTGGGTGTCACAGGAACAGAAAGTGAGGGACAATCTCACCAATGGTGCCTCAGACAGAAATAAAAATCAATACTTCATCCAAAACCAAAACTGGGCTTTAACGTGGACCTGACTTGCCCTAAAAAGTGCCTAACCTAACAACAATGAATGTCCAATTTATGTCACTGCCTGGCCCCCGAAAAAGTCACCACATGCATATAGCTAAGCAAATAGGCCAGAGCCTTCCATTGGGTAATAGGCTTAGGGTCAGCAACGTTATGTGCCCAAAAAATGAGTTCAGCTGCCTACCTGAATATACTGAATGAGCAGGTTTTTCCACCAATGGATTTTTTCTTCCCTGATGGCACATTGGGCATTTTAGAAGATGACAATACCAGGATTCATCGGGCTCAAATTGTGAAAGAGTGGTTCAGGGAGCATGAGGCATAATTTCCACACATAGATTGGCCACAGAGTCCAGACCTTAACCCCAGTAGCAGAACTATCACCATAGCAACTCAGGTGGCCGCTAAGGGGTCAAAGCACAGAGGGGCCTGTCCAGGACGAGGAAAAAAGGCCCCCCCCCGATGCTGTGCGGGCTGCCTGGGTCACAATGGCATCGCAGGCTGCTGGCTGTCACTGGCGGCTGTGAGGAGGAACACGTCCCTGTTCAGATCACTGAGAACCTGTCAGTGATCTGTGCAGCGGCATGCTCCTCCTCACAGCCACTGCTGAGTCAGTGACAGCCAGCAGCTGTGGAGGAGGAGGTTGGGCCCGGCGTCGGCAGCGGTGGAGGAGGCTGGGCCCGGCTTCAGCAGTGGAGGAGGCGGGGCCCGGCTTCGGCAGCAGAGAAGGAGACGGGGCCCCGCTTCATCAGCAGAGGACGAGGCAGGGCCTGGCTCCGGCAGCAGAGGAGGAGGCGGGGCCTGGAGACAGAGGAGGAGGAGCCCACCAGGCTTGCTATGGGGCCCTGTGATTTCTAGTTATGCCCCAGCTTAACCCCATTGAGAATCTTTGGGATGTGCTGGAGAAGACTTTACGCAGAGGTCCGACTCTCCCATCATCACTACAAGATCTTGGTGAAAAATGAATGTAACTCTGGATGGAAATAAATGTTCTGACATTGCATAAGCTTATCGAAATGATGCCACAGCGAGTGTGTGCCGTAATCAAAGCTAAAGGTGGTCCAACCAAATATTAGAGTGTGTAACTTTTTTTGGTCAGGCAGTGTAGATTTTCAGTCAGACATTGTACTAGCGACCCATGTTTTCTTAGTCTTACCCCCACTTTCCTAGTGTAGCAGTTCTGCAGGGTGTCCAAAAATGACTCTGTAGTCTGATAGGCAGCAGAATTTGACCACACTGCCCAGTGCACTCTGTAGTCTAACAGACCTGGTCAGACGGTGCTTACGTAATGTGCAAGCACTGTTCAGTGCGAAATACTCTGTGCCCATGGGGACAAGTCCAGGACAACCTGAACTCAAAGGAAATGCGTTGAATGACACTGGCCCTCATTCGACCCGGAAGACTGAGGGCATCCAGTGGCAGAAATAAATTACTGCTGGGGACAGCCCCTGATTATACGGTAGGTGAGCATTGCAGCAAAAGCTGCATTTTAGTTTTTGACTATTAATGAGACATTCATTTTATTTTATCGTTACTCGTATAAGAATAGGTCTAAATATTGTATAAAACAAATTTGCATGACTGTATGTATATAAAAACAAGGCTTACTCAACTGGTTAAATTAAGAGAAATCAATCTTTATTTAGAGAGATCTACAGTTCCGCTATTGTTTTCCATAATGAGCAAGTATTCACTTCCGGATCACTCATCCGCAGAAAAATACTAACGGGCAAGAAAGTACTTACTAATTGGAATACGTGTAATCCGCGCTATTTAACTCACTTATTGGTGACCCCGAGCGCTGCACACCTAGCTACAAATCTCTTACTAATGCTTATAGAATGACCAAAAAAACCTCATTTGTTTTGTGTAAGATTAAGCATTTACAAAACACTTACAGGGTTATTCACAAAGCGTAGTGAAGTGCGCCGAACAACATTCGACTATTCACTCACAACATTCGACTTTTCACTCAGCTCGGTACAGCTGATTTCAGCTGTACATCAGTGGAAATCAGCCGTACATTGGCTGCCTTCGGCCAGCTGAACATGCTTTCTATGTTCGGGTGAGCCAAAGTGCAGAAGGACTTAGACTCAGCTGATCCATTTTGGATCAGCTGAGCCGAAGCTCCGGCAGCTCACTCGCTGCCGTTCGCCCCTATTCTCATAGGGGCCGAACGGTAGCGAGTGAATAGCTGAATGCCGCCGAGCTCGACTGTTTTGCTCAGTACCTCTGTGGTACTGAGCAGAATAGAAAAACAGTTTAAAAAGTAGAAATAAGCCCTGGTTTAACCAGGCTGGTGGGACAACCAGAGAGCCTGGTGAGACCCCTCAGAGCCCTGTTGAGACCCCACAGATCCTTGGTTAAACCAGGGTTCTGTAGGGTTTCACCAACACAAGGGTTCTGTGGGGTCTTGCTAGGGCTCTGTGGGGTTTAACCAGGAAAAGTGAGAACCCACAGAGCCCTACTTTAACAAAGGCTCTGTGGGGTCTGACCAGGGCCCTGTGGGGTTTAACCAGGCTGGTGGGACAACCAGAGAGCCCTGGTGAGTGTAATGTGACAACAGGGCAAATTAGGCGGCCGCGAGGCCCTCGGGAGCGCGAGGCCTAAGGCGACCGCCTAATTTGCCGAATTAAAGAGCCGCCTCTGTGCTAGAGTCTTCTAGCAGGTGCCGGCTAATGAATAACAGTTGCTATTGTTTAATGACAGTTCAGTGTCCCCAGGCCATTTGGGGACGCTGATCTGTCATTACAACTGGGCGGGCATCACGGCTGGCTCCGCACAGCTGTCATTTGCGAGGGAGAAAGGCCGGCCTACTGCCGGCTGTTCGCCCCACTTCGGGTGTCACTCAGTCAAGCTGAAGCATATGCCTTCGGCTCGGCTGAGCTGCTCAGCCGCCTTCGACTGAACTGAAGGGCTCTGGAGGCCGAAGAGAGCCGAAGGATCAGCCAAAGCTACGGCTGGATCCTTCGGCTCCTTTGTGAATAAACCCCTTAGTCTAATATAGTATCAAAGCTTCGTATATAGCATCTATATAGTTCTTTTTAGGCTTTTTGTAAATTTTGCGAGATTGGCAGGTCTCCCACCATAGTGGACCATAGTGGACCCTCTCAAGAATGAGTCCGTCTGGACATGTTGAGCCTGTTGGATTACTTATCAAAAGAAAGGTTTGAATTGACACAATCAAATAAATATTTTATTGGACACACGTCTTATTAATGCAAACACGTTTCAAGCGTTTTCAACCCTCTTCATTAGGGCTACATGGAATGCAATACATATTAGCAGGCTGTTAAATTAATTAATCTTACATGTTAATTGTAAAATAAATGATAAAATGGAGCATAATAATATTATAACAATATAATAATATTCTATTCATGGATTTTTCAAACCACCTATGTTACCCTTGAAGACTTTGTTGTGTTCTGTATCAATAGACTAGCATGAGCCTTTATACATATACACAGTTTGTTCTTTCATAAACGGTTTGGGTCATGGATGTACAGAGAGGCAGATAATTAGAAGAGGTTATAAAGGACACCGTCTATAGAGCTGTTTGTAACACCCGGTTTCGAGGAAAGAATTGAGAGAATAGATGAAGTAAAAGGTAGCATCAGAACAAAGAAAGACTTCACACACATTTACACACCAACTCTATTGTTGTGGGAAATAGATTGACCTATATAATAAACAATGACCAAAAAGACCTGAAACTTGAATGGATACTTTAAACCGGAAACTGGACAGGTTAAGAATCATCAATGTACTTATGTAAAATTGCAAATAATATTCTCATTGGACCATCATTGGACCATCTACACCAGTGGTTCTCAACCTGTGGGTCGGGACCCCCTCGGGGGTCGAATGACGATTTGCCAGGGGTCGCCTAGTGGCTCTTGGCTGCCGGGAGAGAGACACTTTCTCCCGAAAAGGTCGGGACCTTTCTCTGCTCTGTTTTTTTTTTTTTTAAATCGGGGACCGCCGTAAGTCAGAAAAAAAAACCCACCATAGAAATGCATAGCTAGATTCCTATTGGCTATTTCACTTTGAAAAAGCCAATAGCAAACTAGCTATTGCACCCGCCCTCTGATTTCCAATCAGCAGACGGGGACCTGTAGTTCTCCATCATGTCCCCTTCTAGTGATTGACAGCAGCAGAGAGCGGGTGCAATATGTATGTATTCAAGCAAAAAAATATGTAAAACACACTTCTAGCTATGCATTCCATTTTCCCGGTCCGCAGCTCGGAGATCGGGAAATGTCTCAGTGCCTGTGATTGGCCCTGTCAGCTTCCTGGCGGGCTCGGCACGTGGAACTGCGAACTCACCCGAGCCCATCCCTATCAGTGACAGTACTGCGGAGTATGTACCTCATACGTTATATAGCCACACACTTTAAATCCAATTCTTCTAGTTCCAGCTGCGGAGCCCGGTCCTGTCTTTGCCTATAGCAGTGGTTCTCAACCTGTGGGTCGCTGTGCAAGGTGAGAGTCCTCCTCAGCTCTCTCCTAGCGCAGCAGTGTCAGTTCTTCTGCCACGCCTTCAGATGTCGCTGCAGCAGCCGTGTCATCCCTAAATTTTACCTTTGGGGGTCACCACAACTTGGCAAATGTTACCAAGGGGTCCCGGCCCTAGAAAGGTTGAGAACCACTGATCTACACACTGCTATATACCATTTCACACTAAAAACAGGTATTCGTGGTTCCCATACATTGCAATACATGGTCTAGCTGCCCGGATTCGTCAAAGCGATCCTTACCTGGCCTGTTCTTATTCTACCAACAAAATGCCAAATGCTTGTATGTACATAGTGTACTCAAAGCCCAACGCCAGCCAAAACGTATAGCTTAGAATTGGTTAGTATAGAAAAAAACTTGAAAAATTAAGAATAAGGAGGAAAAGGGGATACAAAGAACCCTGAGAGCTCCTTCTGAGTGTAGTATAAGGTATATTGATTATACAGATTAGATATTAGATTCTAGATATTATTATTATTATTTTTACAATTATCGGCGCACATTAGATAAAGTGAGAGCAGTGTTTCACATCCCAGTAGCCTAATATAATACCAAGATCATATGATCGTTAAACCCAAACCAGGCATGCAAAAAAGGGGGGCTTTTAAGAAACATTATTGCTCTCACAAATTACCTTAGTAAAAATGTGAAATATATTTATTATAGCAATAGATTAAAACCATGAATTGTGTTAAAATAGACACAAAATGAATACAACAAAATAATACATGGTCCAAATACAATACAGTAAGATGTTGCAGTGGTCTGGTTGATCACACGAAGATTAACACATGATGTTGTTCTCTAGGTGCCTCAACATGTTTCGCCATATAATGGCTTCCTCAGGAAGACTTCAGTCCTCGGAGGTTGCAACTTGTTGCGGACCAGCCTGTGAAAGATGAACCAATTGGCAACAAAGGACAGGACCTCAGGACTGCACCAGTGACACTTGAGGGGTATGCACTGCCTGGCACTGAGCGGAGTGTGTTGTACCACTGGAGATTTGGAATGTTCAGAATGGGTGCGGGTGGGAATAGGTGCAAAGTGGTGCGGGTTCATCTATGTAATATGCTCAGAATGGGTGCAAGTGAGAATAGGTGCAAAGTGGTGCGAAGTCCCCTATATAATATGCTCAGAATGGGTGCAGGTGGGAACGGGTGCAAAGTGGTGTGGGTTCACCTATATATTATGCTTAGAATGGGTGCGGGTGGGAACGGGTGCAAAGTGGTGCGGATTCACCTATATAATATGCTCAATAAGGGTGGTCAGGTTGAGTATGTTGAAGTCTGTGCTTAGCCCTGATTTCCTTTACAAAAGCACAACCCACCTTAAGGTTTGTCACCCCCAAACTGTCTGGTGGAAGGTATTAAACCCAATCTACGTTCAAGCCTGCCAATAAAAAACAACATTTTGGTCATATCTGATGATAGACTACATTTTATCTGATGATACTACTACATTTTACGATCCACAGGGACCATATAAAAAAAACCCACAGAAACCAGTAGGTGTCCGTATCCTTTAGCTTAACCATTATTATGTATGTAAACACTAGGCAGCAAATTATACACACAGCAGAGATCAGAGGACCGAGTTCCCTATAATATTCAATAGGAAAAGGTGTTTTATTTTGATGCAATCGTTGTAAATTAAGGGAAATTATTTGCGGGTTTTGCAGCGCCGGGATAAATCGAATTCATTTAATATGTGGAACTTTCGGATAGCAGGTGTACTCTGTTTTTGTAGAACTGTGATTCAACCTGATCATCAGGGGATTGCAAATCATGGGTAAGCTCCACACACCTCTAGCTGCTGGCTTTCATCTTGTTATACAGATTGCTATGTGTCATATAAGCGAGAAAAGCTGCTGCAAATCGCGGAGTCACTACTCAACGTGTATAAAGGTTCTGAGACAGATCAACAATCATAGGGGACATTGACATGTCAGTGCTCTATAGAGAAATTGTTGTATAACTTTAGTGGGTGTGATTACTTATTATTCACTAACGAAATTAACTTTCTGTTTAAAAGAGCTAAATGCCTTCCAGTTGCACCAAAAAGCATGCCAGAATGCTGCAGCAGACAGGACAAAAACACTTGTTCTCTGTGTAGGAGCAGTGGTCTCTCACAGAGGTCCAACACACTCTGTACTGAGTCTGGCTTATAGCTCAGGTTGATGTTCATGATTGGGCAAACCTTAAATTTGACCCAATAATTGAGATTTGGTTCTGAAAGGTAGAACCGAACATATATGTGCATTCAAATGCACTTAATTTAATGCAAAAATATGCACTAAAAGCCATGTATGGGAATATTTTTTGTTATTCATGGATTTATTGTCACCAAAATGACATAGAAAGCCCCTGTGTGTGTGTGTGGGGGGGGGGGGGGGGGGTGTTGTAATAAAAAAATAATAGCCAGGCCATATGCCTTTCAATATTGGGG
Source organism: Nanorana parkeri (assembly GCF_000935625.1). NCBI lineage: Eukaryota > Metazoa > Chordata > Amphibia > Anura > Dicroglossidae > Nanorana > Nanorana parkeri. Next base: position 947,330 of record NW_017306452.1, on the reverse strand, counting down.
AGGGTACCTTGCAAGGGCGCAAAATACTCCCAATGTTGAGGGGCAGGGGCCTCTTCCCTACCTCCATGTGCCCCTAAAAGAAAGTGGGGGATAATAGTAAATTGGGGGGACTTTAAAAACTGGAAGCCCCCTTTATTGGGGAGTCAAGGCATTCGTCAATGTATACCTCAATCAAGTCGTCCAATGATATATATATATCAGCCAATACTCGCAGTTCTGTACACTATGAAATCCAGACAGTAAATGACAGATTGCACTACAGACCAATATGGCACCACCCACCAACACTAACCCTAACCCTGGCGACTAGGTCCATGGTTAAAAATTTAGGTACACACATCTTTTTTACCTAAAAAATAACAGGACGGGTTCCTAGGCCTCCATTTTGGCCTGCTGGAAGTCTCCCAACAGGGGTTAAAAAAAAAAGTGCCTCTGTCCATACTCGCTGTATTTTGCCGCCTGTGGTGGGGGGGTTGATGGTGGTGCACATTACCAGGGGAGTATGGTTGGGGGATGCTGGAGGTGCATGTTACTGGGGGCATGTCTCTCTGGCCAGCATCCCGCCCTGCTCACTGATGTCACTGATTGCCAGGAGCTGGGCGAGATGCCAGCCAGAGTGTCTTGCTCAGCTCCTAGCAACCAGTGACATCAGTGAGCTGGGCTGGATGCTGGTCAGAGCGTCTCAGGTTGCTAAGCTTAGCCACCTACAATGCTCTTGCTGGAAAGGCCTACTTGCCACCCCTTCCTCCCCCCACGCCCCACGTGACTCAATGAGAAACAACGGCCTCAGGCTGTCTAATACTAGGGAAAGCCCTGCTGTCTACAATACTTACCTCTTCTCACCTGCAGTAATTTAATTCTGCCACTAATTGTCCCCAGTCTTCCAAATTAAATGGAAGCCAGCATCCTTCTGCTCAGAAAACCCAGGACATCCTTTCAGTGCAGGGTGTCATGGACCCGCCCCCCGAGGGGGTGTCACCGCAGTGCACATACAGTGATACAGAATTATGATGTTGACACCACTTATTGAAGACCACACAACTCTGGAGTAGATAAGAAGAGACCCTGCAGATCACGTGACTGCCCTGAAGACATCTGAAAAAGGTAAGTATACAAATCTGGGCACTTTTGGGGGGCAAGGGTTAGGCTTTAAAGGGCCAGTACATAGTAAATGGCAATAGTAAGCTATTTCATAGAGTAAAATTAAACTGAACAAAAGTGATTTCCGGCACGGCATAATATTTTCCTGGTAGAAAGAGCACAGTCCCGTAGGCCGGAGCATGGATCGGAGGCACCTGTCACCTAGCAGGAAGCCTGTGATGTCAGATCCACCTGTATAGGTAATGAAGCTGCTGCATCCGATCTGAGTGACGTTCCACACGTGGCTGGTATTTGATATATATGTTTAGATCATTCGTGTTCCCTCAGCACTGTCCTTAAATGTCAAAATAGGTCAGCTCGCCTGGGCCTCCCTCCCTGAAAATGATAAAGATTGTCTTGTAAGTTAAATGACCTTTATTGAATATCTGTGCCATAGCCCATAATGTCTCACCATTAAAGCCCTAAAGTTCTCTCGAAGAAGTCTTGAGAGCGGCTTTATTTCTTCACGCTAAACAAGTCGCTAAAAAAAAGTTGAAAAAAGGAATAAAAAATGAACTCGGCGGGGGATCGAGGAATATTCGTGGATTTCCATTTCACTCAATTTTCCCTTAATAAAAGTCTGAAAAGGTGAAGCATAATGGAAAGCAGTGCATGCCTGACAGCACAGGGGAGGCTGGAATCTTTTAGCTTAAATCTGAACTCCTAAAAACAGCTAAATGCACAGAAAAAAAATACATACATGGGAGCTGTTTTGTATTTCTATTTCTATATCAGGATTTGTATTTCTGTCCATCCAGTTCTGGTATTGATTCAGCTATACGATACAGCACAGTCCTATCTGGCAGAGCAGGAGACCTGATATTTTCTACTGCAGTTCAGTAACACTTACAGGTCGTATCCCTCCCCCCAACATGTGACTGGACAGTGAAACTAGAAGCAGCAGACTGGTGAACTCTGTTACTCTCCTCTCTCCTCCTATTAGCATGTTACTTGTCGGCACACGAACTTATTGGCTCCTTGTGCTGCTCCTTCCTTGCTGTAAAGGGACTGCAAGAGGGTGGTGCCAAGTCAAATTCAGGTACTTACACTCAGGGCCGGATTTACTCCCCCTGCCGCCCCAAGGCCAGGTTCCACAATACGCCCCCCTGGCCGGCGGACACCTTACACCGGAGCCCGCAACTTCCCACAAGGTCACCGCTGCCGCCCTCTGCGCTCTGCCGCCCCGAGGCTGGGCCTCGGTGGCCTTGTGGGAAATCCGGGCCTGCTTACACTGTCAGTATTAAAAAAATAATAGGGATGCACTGATACTGGTATCGGTATCGGTGCCTGTAACGAGCCCCTGCTCGCTCGGTTCCACTCTCCCGGCACTCCTCTGCTACTAATGGATCAGATGTCAGACCGCACGTCTGATTCTTCGATCGTCCGATAATCCGGGATTCGAACTACAGCTATGTGCCGTTCAAATCCAGTTGTAATAGCTCAGAACAAACACCAGGCAGGCTGTATGTAAGTTCCAACAGGGACCTGCTTTATTGAAGACCAGCTCAGTATATATACAGTCCAAGAAGTCTAAACACATAACGCAATCAAACATGAACAGCATGCAAACATCCACTCCCCCTCCCCGATGCCTTAATGAATGAATAGGGGGAGAGGAGACACATGTGATGGGATTATCTCCTGAGTGTATCATAGTGTGATTTACTCATCTACACCTGGAGTCAGCTACTCCTAGAATCAGCTATCCTAATCCCATCATCAACACAATACAACAAAAGGGGCCAATAAACTGTAACAGTTCAATGTCCAGAATTATCCCCCTTCAGTGCTCCTGGATTCACAGCCTGTACCTATAATACACACAGGGTCATCCAAATGTAATGCCAGGGAACATGTACAGTACATCCCTCCACACATAAACCTGGTAGAATGGTTCATTGTAACCCCAAGAGGTCCGAGGGGGGTCTCCATAGTTCTGGGTCCATAGTCAGTTGGAAGGAGGCTAGCCCCCAGGCTCCTCCAACCGCACCAGTGACGGTTCAGTCCGTCACAGTTCCGCTACCGAGTATTTGGACGAGTACTCGTATTCGCCCAAATGCTCCCAATGCTTATACCGATACCAGAACTTCCGGTATCAGGAAGCTGGGCAGCGAGTCATTAGATGCCACCCAGCTTCCTCGTCACTTGTCGGCTTCCTAAATGGACGGGAAGCTGGCCAATCAGGAAGTCGGGCCGGGCTTCCCGACTAATTAGGAAGCCATGCGGCGAGTCATTACACGCCGCCCGGCTTCCTTAATTGGACTTCCGGTATCAGTATTCGGTATGGGCGAGTAAAAAATATCGGTATTCGTACTCGATACCAAAAAAGCACTATCGGTGCATCCCTAAAAAAAATTGATACATTTATTGGCGTATTGGTGCTCCCTTCTATTAGCATGTCCTTGTTTAATCCCATGAGCACTGCATTACAGCTGATTGGCTGCTTGTTCTGCTTCTCCCTCTCCCAGCCTGAGCTTTGCTGTATAGGGATTGCAAAAGGCCAATAAGAGACCAAGTTAAGGTACTTATACTGACTGCATAAAAAATGCAAGTATTAAATAATATTTTTATATCTGGATTGCAGCTTAAACTCAATACACTGAAGACGAGATAATATTTAACAAACTTTATTACAGTTATGTTTTAATGATAAATCATTTTGTATACATGGCTATTGATAATCTGGGTGCCGCTCGGAATGGCTTTACCTGCCCACCATGGTTGCTGACCTACCTTAGGTCACTAATAGATATGTGTGATTTGTTTAGTTCTGAATCAAAATTCAGACACATTTTCCAAAAGTCGGACATTCAGGTACATTCGAATTTCCAAATCCCAATGCATTCAAATGTGTCCAAATCAGAATTTCGATTTCCGGATTTAGAATCCCGTCCGAATTTCGTTCAAAAACTAAACTGAATCGGACACGTGACTTTTCTGGCCAATCAGATGTGTTTTTCAGTTTAATGCATCCGAATGGGTCTGAATCTGAATTTTCGCTACGACAACATGGGAGCCATATACAGTATATACATATAATACTAAAGCTGAGGCTCCTAGACCCAAATGGCATTCGGGATCCAAATTTCCAAATTGCATTAGGGAGCTCCAGAAAGCCATCCGGGTCTTGGAGCCTCAGCTTTAGTATATATGTATATGGCTTTCAGACCTGAATGGCATTTGGGTTCCGAATTTCCGAATAGCTTTTGGGAGCTCCCGAATGCCATTTGGGTCTGGGAGCCTCAGCTTTAGTGATACATGTATATGACTCCCAAACCCGAGTGGTATTCGGGAGCTCCCGAAAGCAATTCGGAAATTCGGAACCCAAATGCCATACGGGTCTGGGAGCCATATACATATATTACTAAAGCTGAGGCTCCCAGACTCGAATGGTATTCGGGAGCTCCCAAATGCAATTCGGATCCCAAATGCCATTCAGGTCTAGGAAATTCAGCTTTAGTATTATATGTATATACTGTATATGGCTCTCATGTTGCCGTAACGAAAATTTGTGTTCACACCCGAATGACATTTGGGAGCTCCCGAATGCAATTCAGAAATTTGGATCCCGAATGCCATTCAGGTCTAGGAAATTCAGCTTTAGTATTAATATCTGTATATGGTTTTCTGTGGTATTTGCAACAATTATAATCCGAAACTAATGAAAATTCGTAGTTCATCTGAATCCGAATCCCGAAATAACAAAATATCCCAAATGAATTTTTCCGCAGTCACTAACCCCTGTTCCCTGTTCTAACCCTTCCTTACTCTAGCTAGATATAATGCAAGTACTTTTCTGTTGAACACTTTTACAAACAAAATTTAAAAATAGTCAAGCAGATATAAAAGAATATTGTTACAAGATGGCGGGTAAACAATATATTGGCACAGCAAGCGTTATCAGTACAACACGGGATGAGAAGTGCAATATGCTTCAGATAGGCACATGTGTTAAACACACATAGGCTCGTCGGAGTCAGCTATGTATTTATCATATGGCACTCATTCTATTATTGCACTTCAACGTGATGGGTGGAGAATGCCCGTAAGGTCAGAGATTAGTTTAAAGGCTATAGAGTTCCAGAAGCTACTCAGACATTTGCAGCCCCAAAGAATATGGAGCAGGTTACCAATATGGTTACATTGTCTCCAACACAGTGGGAAAGCTCTATCTAGATTTAAAAAAGCTTCTGGCTGGAGTTCTGCTTTATGTGTCCAGTGAAACTGAAACTGTGCTTCCAAATAAGATTGAAAGGAGAACTATGGGGTCAGTGCTTTTTACAATAGTTCTCCTAAGGGTCGTGGGAGGACACAAACTAGCGTCCTCCCGTGACCCAAAGGGGGGAATCCCTGCAGGGAGCCGTGAGTGACAGTCACCGCTCTCTGCAGGGAGATGATCGAGAAGTGAGCGAGCGACGGTATGTGTTCACTCACTTCCCGATCGATTGAGCCGACGTGTGATAGTTTCATTGTCACACGTCGGCTCAAACTATGAGGCTGAGTGATTTTCACTCATCCTCATAATTCTCCTTTAAGGAAAATGCTCTCTGCCCTCCTGCATCCAAAGTTTCACTTTGTATCAAGTCAGTGGAGTACAGAATTAGGTTTCCTAACATCTTCCTTTTACGTGATTAATAATAACAAATGAAAGTTATATAACTCTTTGTTCATATTACTGAAGACAATAATTAATGCACAGCGTAAATGGACTCAGAATGAAAGTATTATATATTGATTAAGTTTTAATAAGCAGCGTTCATTTAGGTAATTTGATGGTGTAATTAAAAACTGAATGCCGGGCATAAAATGTTTAATTTATATATATTCCTCCATATTCATAAAGTTTAAAATCCACTTTGTTTGCGTCAAATTTCTTGGTAAGTCCGGTTATTACTTTTTAACAGTGACATCCTCACTGAGCTGTACATAGTCTGTGCAGAGAGTAGAGCAGTGAGAGGGACCAGTAGGCCCCACCCATTAGAGAGAACTGCATAAGGGTGCAGAGACAAGACCAGTCACCCTGCACAAGGAGACAGAGCAGCAGTGACCGGTCTTTATTACAGGAGGGGGCAGAAACAAGACCAGTAACCCTGTACAAGAACAGAGAGCAACAGTGACCTGTCTTTATTACAGGAAGGGGCGGAGACAAGACCAGTCACCCTGCACAGGAAGAGGGAGCAGCAGTGAGCGATCTTTATTACAGGAACACTAGAAAGGCATCATGGCACACTCACAAACTAGCATGTAAAACAACTTGTCTCACCACTAAGGACAATGACAGAGGTTTGGATACACGTCTTCTGCAAAGGATGTGTAAGCCGCACTGCTGCGCCAAGGCACCTCTTATAGTGCGGTCCTAACTCTAAACTATGAGAGTCTCCATCTTGGAGCACATGGGGCAGAAGATATCAAATTGGGTGCAGGCTTGTCAGGAGGACGCCCCACCTCCTTAAAGGTACAGAAACACACAAGGGATCCCGCACATCCCATTGGCAGCTGAGAAACCCCATGCGTCGCTGCACCAAATCGGTAAAGCAAAACAAACGACAAACGCACTCAACAATTTGTTACCAGTTGTACAGTAAGGTGCACACGAAATGGGCTTTTTGCTTTATTACAGGAAGCTCCAGGTTTCACACTTGATTAGTGCACAGATCTGCAAGAAATACACAAAGCTCACCAAGATGAGTCTTGTATTTAGATGGAATGTGTTTAATTGTAATTTCTGTTTTGATGTAGGGTACAAATCAACAGTAAACTTACTTGAAGGGAACCTGTCTTAATGGAAATAGGGAAGCCTCCACTGATTACTTTTTTTGAAGGTACGTCATCTCCATCTTTGCTTCAATTGTTTAGTGAGTAAGTGTCCTTCAACAAGTGGCGATAATGGGAGCTCAGATTTTGCTGGCTATATAAATATTCTGGGCCAATGACTGTCTGGAACAAGGGTAGGCAACCTTGGCACTCCAGCTGTGGTGATCTTCAAATCCCATTATTCCTCTGCCTCTGGGAGCCATGCCTGTGGCTGTCAGAGTCTTGTGTCATGGGATTTGTAGTTTAAGCACAACTGGAGTGCTAAGATTGCCTACCACCAAGATTGCCTTGAAGGTAAAGCAAGGATCCCTCAGGCAATATCTGTCAGGAGCTAGGATATGAAGCCAGGGCCTCTGTTGTGGCTGGCAGTGGTTCTACCTGCTGAGCCACCTTAGGACCTTGGATAGCTCCTTGCCTGATCTGGGTTTCCAATGACCGCAGTGAGGGCCAGGCTTCCGATCACTGCAAACGGGCAGCACACGCATACCGGCCCGTTCGGCAGTTGTCGTACAAGCAGGCCACTAACCCGCTGAGAATCGTACGATTCTCGGCGGGTTTTCAAGCCTGCTTGTTCGACGGAAGACGTGCGACCGTACAGTAGAAACAGTCGCACGCCTTCCATACACTGTACGATTATCGTACAATTTTTATAAATGTGGTTATTAAATACCATTAAAAAAAAGCTTTCTCTGACCCATTCCGTTATACTCAGTCGACTCCCCTCCCCACCGTATCCGAAGAAGCAAAATTAAACCTCAGCCGCCCCTTTTCTCACGAGGAGGTGATGGAGGCAATCCGTAACCTCAAGCCTGGCAAAAGTCCCGGTCCAGACGGCTACACGGGCTTCTTTTACAAACACTTCTGTGATCCCCTGACACCTATACTTGAACAGACCTTTAACTCCATCTCTAACAACTGCAAATTCACACCTCAAACCCAGGAAGCACATATCACAGTCATATTAAAAGAAGATAAGGACCCCACATTATGCTCAAGCTACAGACCAATCTCATTGATTAACATAGACCTAAAACTTTTTGTCAAACTCCTTGCTAACAGATTAGGACAATACATTCCTCATCTTATACACCGAGACCAAGTAGGCTTCATTCCCTTCCGCGAAGCTAGAGATAATACCCTGAAAACCATGACCATACTTCAATACGCCAGATCCCACAAAATTCCCCTATGCCTACTTTCGGTCGATGCTGAGAAGGCATTTGACCGCCTCAATTGGGACTTCCTTTTCCTCACTCTTGAACAAATTGGCCTTCCACCTCCCTTCATTGCTCATATCAAAGCCCTCTATCATTGTCCCACAGCTAAGGTACGCATCAACGGTTTGCTTTCTGATCCCATACACATTCACAATGGTACGCGACAAGGATGCCCCCTTTCACCTTACCTATACGTCCTTGCAATAGAACTCCTAGCAGAGGCCATTAGACTGAACCCCTCAATTCAAGGTATCCCGATATGCACATGGAAATGCTGACGGCTCACATACATGACAAAAACTCGCAATGTAATACCACATGGGCACCCTGGCTCCTGTATATGGACTCAGATGACTTCAGATCGCTTTAATTCTCCTACATGGAATGTCAATATTTTAGCTTGTCCTGGCCAATGACATTGTCGCCCACCTCAACAGAAAAATCATTTAATTATGCCATACACCTTCTCTTCCTCTCTTCTCTCTCACCCCCTTTATAATACACCTATGTTAAGCATGATCCTGTTAACACTACTTTTTGTCTGTTCTATTTGACTTTTAATGAGATTGAAATATCATTGGATTTACTTCTCAACCTAATCAGGTTCACATCGGTACTTGAGAGTTTTGGGAAGTGTTGTTCCCACAAGCAAAAGCTGATAGTTGTATTACCTTCCTATCATACAAATTTGTCAAACGTGATCCTGTTCATGCATATACTTGTATGTTTTGTATGTCTTGACTTTGAGATGGAAACTTCAATAAAACTTTATTATTTAAAAAAAAAAAAAAGCTTTCTCTGTCTAAAAAAAAACAATACGATTATTTACCTATGTAACCTGTATAAAATATACTCTGATTCCTTCAGAGTTCAGCTTATAGTCTAAGGAGTTCAGACAAAGGAGAATTATTATAAGAAAACATCCATCTACTTGAACTTGACCTCAAGTCTTCCTATGTCACTCTATGTCATCTTTAGGGATTTGATTATTTTTAGCTTGCAGGTGCCTCCGAACAATTGGTCAAACTAATTAATCTACTGAACTTTCCTTTACTGCTATTGGATCGCAACCTAAAGGCATTTTACAATATCGTATTACAGAAATTTTAGGTGCAATAATAAAAAAAAAAAGGATGGTGTGTTCCATTTCATAAAGTGACACGGAGTAGCGTAGTTGTTTTCCCAAGCCTTTGTTTGAAGAAATCATTATTTTTAGATTAATGTTCTTCTGTAGCAGCTGGCTTTTATACATCTCCCCAGAGTGGAGAATCTCCGAGATGATCAATAGCTTTTCTTATCCGACGTAGAAAAATTAGAAGATAATAATATCCCTCCACTTTCTTCCGTTGTGAATAGCTGTGAGATTATGGAGCTTTGGTGCGAAAGGGGGATATCATCGATGTTGGAAAGTTTTAATCTAAAAAAAAAATATTGGGCAGTTATTGTTTCATAATAGGCGACGTTGCAAAGTAAAAACACAACTTTGAAGGTACGACGATTATTTTTGTTAATGACTCACGCTGACAAAATCATGAATTTTTAGAGTGAGACGGTTTGAGAGTGGAAAATGTTCGGCATCCTTTGAATGCAAACTTTCCTTGTATTTGGCTTGTTAAAGTAGAATTCTGGTCAAGCAAAAATTAGACATGTAAGCTGCGGAAAAATTTGGTTTGGTTCGGATATTTCCTTATTTGGGGATTCAGATCCGAAATTCAATTCGGTTCGGGGTTCAGATTCTGACTAAGTCTGAATTTCCGTTAGTTTCGGATGAGTTTACGAATATTTGTTGCAAATACCACAGAAAACCATATACAGATATTAATACTAAAGCTGAGGTTCCGAATTTTCGAATTGCATTCAGGAGCTTCCGAATGCTATTCGGGTCTGGGAGCCTCAACTCTAGTAATATATGTATATGGCTCCCAGACCCAAATGGCATTCGGTAGCTCCCGAATGCAATTTGGAAATTTGGATCCTGAATGCCATTCGGGTCTGGAGCCATATACATACATTAGTAAAGCTGAGGCTCCCAGACCCGAATGGTATTCAGGAGCTCCCGAATGCAATTCAGAAATTCGGATCCCAAACGCTATTCGGGTCTAGGAGCCTCAGCTTTAGTATTATATGAATATACTGTACATGGCTCCCTTGTTGCCGTAACGAAAATTTGTGTTAAGATCCATTCGGATGCATTAAACCGGAAAACACATCTGATTGGCCAGAAAAATCACAGTTTAGTTTTTGAACGAAATTCCTCCGAATATTGATTCGGGATCAAAACGAATCGCACATATCTACAAAAAAGCAAACTACAGTCTCGGCCTATGTTTTTAGAAAACATTTAGGAGTTTAGGGGTTTTAAATAATTTTCCAGCCAAAAATTCAGATTTTAACATGAGTGTGAAAAAAAAGAATTGCTCTGGCTCCAAACTGGTTGAAGAAACTCTTGCCAGCCTGTAAACTAACCATACCTGCAGTACCACATAGTTTGAACTCGATGGACTTGTGTCTTTTTTCAACCTGACTAACTATGTAACTATGTAACACATGAGAAAACCATTGTACTCACCTCTGCAGTGGCCCGGTTTCTCCTACTTCCCTACTTTCCATTGCTGCCTTCTTCGTCATTGTCGTAGACATTCCACCCGGTGGAGCTCCTGAGGTCCTCTATATGCCCAACACACTTACTTTTTTCAGTTTTACTTTTTTTTATTTTTGACCCTAGGCAAAAACATGAACTTAACCCTTGCAATGTGGGAGTAGTCCCTACTGCAAGGGTTAATACAATTTTTAGCCAGAGTTCTTCTTTACGTCCACTGGAACCTTCGGGAATGTTGAGCAAAACAAATGGCAAACGCACTCATCAATTTGTTATTATCTTTACAGCAAGGTGCACATGGAAGGGCTTGGACTGCACTACCGTTTTTCCCTGAAAATGAGACAGTGGGGTTGATTTACTAACCTTTTAAACACACCACGAACGTGTATACACCTCTGTAGTGTGTTCTGGCGGCAGGGAGCTGCGGCCATGACATGTAAAATTCTATTATATGTGCAGCTACCCAGAAAGTATGACCTAGCAGATCTCTGTAATATAAGACCTACCACCGAACTAGGTCTTATTTTCGGGGTAGGTCTTATATTACAGAAATCCCTGAAGATAGCACTAGGTCTTACTTTCGGAGTAGGTCTTACTTTTGGGGAAACACGGTATATCGAGGTACCTTGGTGCGGCTGTGCGGCTTTCACATTTTCTGCAGAAGACGTGTATCTAAACCTCTGTTTTTAACCTTAGTGGTGAGACAAGTTTTTTTTGCATGCTGGCTGGTGAGTGGGCTGGGACACTTTTTGCTTCGGGAATGTTGATCTCAGCTCTCATTGGTTCTTCCTGCTGAAATCCATGTCACTTATGTATCCTGTTATGAATGGGCTGCTAATGCATCATAAAACACAGCCCACCATCATGCCAAGTATAAGCAGTGTGGTGCAATGAGGTGTGTTGGGCATTGGTCTCCACTGTACAATGCATTGGGGTGCCATTCATATCACAATGAATGCCAATGTACCACACATAAAACAGGTACATTGTCATGTGTTGGGGGCGATGAGTATGCTTTGCCACATTGCACAAGTGTGAACCAGCTTTTTATTTATTTTTTTATTTATTTTTTACAAAAAGGTTTTCTGTTTTTCTGTAACTGACCTTTATCATATTTGTGCATACAAATACTTTTCTGAGATCAGAAGTCCTGCAACTTGCTGGCTGCAAAACATTCATATTCAAAAATGTTTTTTTCAGTTAATACCAGGGTTCTATTATCCAAACCTAATTCCCGTCCATCACTCCTGTACACATAAATATTGCACTTGAACTTGACTAGGAAAAGTCTCGAACATCGTGTACCAATATAATTAAACATAACGCGAGGTTGCATTTGTCTTGCTCTTGACATGCATGAAAGTGATATGTATTAATGTTTAATAGAATAGCAAATTACAGGCTATTAATAACAATTACTGAGATGGACAGAACATAAATTAGTGGTGGAGAAAACACAACCCCTGCCATGTACAATATTACCAATATATAATAAATAGATGTGAAATATTAACATAGAGGTAAATTCAGCTTACCAAACTGCCATGGGGTGTGTGTTTGTGTGTGTGGGGGGGTATTTCTATGATTTGTGTGGCAGTATATCACTTTGCCTAGGGGTAACTAGATTTCCTTTGATTTCCATCCAATTTTTACAATGATAAAGATAATCCAGCAAAAGAAGCTAGTAGATTACTGGACTTGTTCTGTAATGGTGAAGATGTTTTGTAGATTCTCCAAGTCACTTCTTTAGACAGCATCTCATTGGGTCACCCTGAGGGGGCGCCAAGCACTTAGTAGCATGTGACGCTCTGATGCTTCCAGTCCAGCTCCTGGCAACCAGTGACATCAACACCGTAACACTACCACCATTTTACAAGTTCCAAGAACAGGATGGAAGGTGTAAAAGTTGTGGTAGTTACATAATCCCATTCTTGGTGTCTGCATAGGTGTTAAACTTTCCATGCACATGCCTGTGAATTTTAGTCAAATTGCCACAATGGAGATGCTACATGATAAGTGGGGGGAAGCTGGTGTTGAAGTTCAGCTTTGTAAATTGAAGGTTAAACGCCTATGCACAAGTCCTGACACCAAGGATGGAGTTATGTAACTAGAACAGGGTACCTCCACAACTTTCACACCTCCCAACCTGTTCTTGGACAGTCAAAATGTACACATTCCATGGTGATTGGATAAAGGTGTCTGCACTACCTATGTGAATATAAATGCTGGAAATATTCCTGGCACTCATTGAAACTAAAGAAGGAACTAGGGGAAGCTACAACATTTCTTCAACATCTGCTTAGACAATTTCCACGGTGGTTGGATTGAGGTGTCTGTTGTACCTGTGTAGATATAATGTTGGGGAATCTTCATGACACTCTTTAAAACTAAAAATGTTGCTTAAGTAAGCTACAAAACATCATCAACATTACAGAACAAGTCCAGTTGAATGTGACCAACCACTGCTAGATATAACATGCTAGATAAATCAGAACCTTCATGGAAAATCCACCAAAATCTGTTCGATTGGACAGTGAATGGAGAAGCATCAAACCATTGAACTCATCTCTGTGTCACGCTACTCTTCCCTTCTACCAGCTTATCTGTAAAAATAAGTCAAGGCAACTGGATGTTTGAAAACTGTATTTTTCTTGAAGACGTTTCACTGGTCAGCCAGAACGTCTTTAGGAAAAATACAGCAAGTCCAGTTGCCTTGACTTATTTTTTACAGATATACCATGACCTGGATGAATGAGAACCTTCACAGTCATACTTTTACACTTTTACCAGCTGGTTCCTTATTAGCTTATGAGCGCTGCAGCACAACTGATTGTCTCTTTGTGCTGCTTTCCCCTCTCCCAGTCTGAGCTGTAGATACGATTTCCACAAGCCAATACCAGGTCAAAGCCATGTACTTTCCCTGCTTGCATTTAGAAAATCTATTTACTGTATGATTGAATACAGAGCTGCATTAATTTGTGTATATTTGATATATCTATAGAGATAGATATATATATATCTATATCTATATATATTTGATTTATATCTGTCTGGAGTTTAGTTTTAACCTCCCTTCTGAAAACATGAGTCCGCTGCTTTAGTGTTGATGGTTTCATTAGTTATGTTGCCCACAGACAGTGTGAGAGACTAGCATCAAACAGATAAAAGAACAGGTTGAGATCTACGCTCACCGGTTCAGGAATGCCACTTTTTCGACAATAATTATGTGTAACAGGGACGGTTGAGTTTAAGGGTTTCTTTGCCCACTTTAATTTCTTCATCAGCCAGGATAAACATACATTCCTCTCTTGCAGGCTACATTAAGCACAATACATTTTGCCTATATCATGACAGCAGTGCACATTATGCAAGGCTGTTATAGCTAATTATATCAAGCTGCATCAACAGTTATATTACCCAGCAAAAGCATATCGTGCCAGGGCTGCAACTATATTAGCCAGTAAGGGTTTTAAAAACTGCAACAAAACATTATACGCTGCCTGTCCAAAAAAAATGGTGAGCATGGTTGGCTGCTGCACACCTTCCAGGTTGCGGCCGTCTAGCGCACCCGCACAGACTCAGGGAACTGGTTGCAGCCCCAGGGCTCAGAACACAGAGACAGACAGGGCAAGGGCTGTACACAAACAGCAGTGCAGGATGCAAAGGGACACAGCAGCAAGGGTCCAAACAACAAGGATCTCACAGGGAGCACAAGGAATGACAGGAGACACAAGGAACCAAGCAGGTAAATAGTAATCTGCAAGGATCCAAGGCAACAATAGCACACGGTGTCCGGCTAAGTCAAACGACAAGTTGCTCGAACGCTGAGAAATGAGCGAGCGGAAGATTTAACACAGAGGTTCAGATCTGATGGGCAGGAACCCGAGTACCTGAGACAGGAAGCAAAACCCGGTGCCAGATCATGGCACAGGGAAGTGTGACAACTCCTTCCATATTGAATGTTTTCTTCTGAGGTTTCAGGCTAGGTTCACACTAGATGCAGTGCGTTCCGGCCCAATTCTGGCCAGAATGCACTGCATCGTATTGCGGCCGGCTCACTTTGTTGTGGGGCAGGAGGGGGTCACATAATAGGATGGGATCCTGTGGTATTTATTAAATGTTTGTTTATTTGGAAAAATGTATGTATATATGTAATAAAACACAACTATAAAACATTAGTTTAAAAATGCATAAGCTTAAATTAAATTAAAACAAAAGCATTATAGCGTCTCATCTTTTCTCAGATGGTGGTTCTGTGAAATCTTCAAAATAGGCATCAATACTATCTATAAAAAATAATTGGATAATACTTAGCACAGGAAATGATTTTTTGTCTTAGGAAACAACTGTATCCGTAAACATACTCTATGCAAAACAAAGCCTTTAAAATAAAATTCTAGCCTACAATAATATTCCCCAAAGGATAGCTTATTACGAGTGATTAATGCCCTGGCTCGTTCAAGGCCCTTAGCTACACATCTTGTATTAATCACCTGGTAATGCCCTGTTGTGCTGGGACTATATTTTAATTACATCAAACAACAGGCACTGATGTCTATTGATAAACTACAAGCCGGTATCTCCTTTGACCTTTACGTTGTAAGACATAGCTAAAGTTCATTGATTGCAATTTGAGATTGGTCATTTTGGAAGCTAAAGGTTTAGTGAATCCAATGGTAAAGGAATTCATAAACTTGCAGGTATATGAGAAAGTGAACTCAGCGTTTCGTTTTAAAATGAGATGACCTCCTGGAAATCTGCATGTTGGAATGTCATACTTAATAACCCGGAAAAACTGCACAAGGGAGGATCAGCTACTTATTGGCTGAATGCACTTATGTTCTTCTTTTTTTTGTTTTGTTTTATTTAGCTGCCTTATAGAAATATGTATCATAATTGTTCTTTTCCCTCATAGGGTCAGAGAGCCGGTGTTTAACTGTAAATCCAATAAAGATTGATATTTACACTTTTGATAGATGCTAGTAGGTTGAATAACCATCTAGTTTCTCATATCACTCTAGGATTCCAGCAGTAAGATCTTTGAGCTTGAGATCCCAAATCCATCCACATGATATGATAGTAACATTCTCAGTTTCAGTAACATTCCCAGGTCTCAGTTTCACATCTAGAAATTCCATTTACGATGTATTATGGAGAATTCTGTAGGAGGTATGAGAACTTATTGGCATTTTAATGGTTATAGAAAATGCAGGGTCCAAGTGCTACTAGAGATAGCTTGCCTTTGAAGTCCCTAGGGTGATTTTGACCACCAATGTCACGCCTGTCCATTTTACAGGATCATACTGGTAATGTCATGGTAAACTTTTTAAAACTTTTGTAAGGCCTTAAAAAAAAGCAATTACCATTTATTTCCTTTGCCCCCTTTCACTAAAAATCACATCAACATGCAGCTCAGCATGCTGATTTAAAATTTGTTCAACTACATTCATTAGTTGAACAAACTTGTTTTTGATTTACTTCCAAATAGAGGTTTTTTTTTCAAATTCTTTATTGGCTGAAGAAAACATCAGATATAACAATACAATGTGGTTGAAGGTAAAATCAGTTCTATATAATCTTTAAGGATCGTTGAGAAACGGTCTACACCATGTCAACGCAAGCATATCCTGTCTAAAAAATCGCATCGGGAATACGTGGAAACAGCTCAGTACAGTAGTTGATTCAACAATACTTTAGACTCAATGATGACATTCTGCACTTTGAAGCTCTGTGACTAAGTACTATATCCAACATCAGATAGTGTCTCAGGGTCGAGGTGAAAGTGAAAAAGGAAAGAAAGTGGAAAAGGTAGAAAGGAGTCAAGGTCCCGGCCGGAACCCGCGATGCCAGGCGGCGTCCAAGGTCGTATCGGGGTTATGCCCCTCCGAGCCACCTCCGATGTCTTCACGTCAGTCCGGGCGACGAGGACCCGATTAACCCCGTAATATCTACAGTTTTCCGCACCGTTTGAAGGAATGGTTCTAAAGTGAGAGCGAAAATCAGGGGGGACAAAGGGCAGCCCTGTCTGGTCCCGTTGGTGAGGGGAAAGACCTGCGATCTGGTTTCGTTCACGCGAACCGCAGCCGTCGGTGCCGAGTACAGTGCCATGATCCATGCCATCATGTTCCTCCCCAGACCAACATGCCGGAGGACCCCCGACATAAAATCCCAGCTCACTCTGTC
Organism: Nanorana parkeri; assembly: GCF_000935625.1. Lineage (NCBI taxonomy): Eukaryota > Metazoa > Chordata > Amphibia > Anura > Dicroglossidae > Nanorana > Nanorana parkeri. The sequence goes on along the minus strand of NW_017306452.1, from coordinate 930,377 downwards.
AACAGCCTTTTCTGCGTCCGTAGTGAGCAGGATCATCGGGGTCCCCGACATCTTGGCCCGGTGGACAACATTGAGGGTTCTGGTGGTATTGTCCCTAGCTTCACGTTCCGGCATAAAACCCACCTGTGTCTGGGTGAACCAGATGGGGAAGGAAGGGCAATAATCTGTTGGCCAGAATTTTGGCGAACAGCTTCAGATCTGCGTTGAGGAGAGCTATTGGCCGGTAGTTATGGCAAAGAGTAAGGTCTTTGTCAGGCTTGGGAATTACCATGATCCAGGCACGCAGAGTGTCTGCTGGGGGGGAGGACCCCGTCAGGATGGCATTATACGCTCCCAGAAATTAGATGGAGGAGGTGTAACTCAGCCTTCAGTTTCCTCAAATATCTGTATGATAGATGGGAAGTCCGCGTGGAGACATCCCATAGCGGGTCTAGCGGAAAGTTGAGGTCCCCACCCATAATCAATACCCCTTCCGTGAATTCCAGGAGTCGAGGTACCAGATCCCGGGCGAACCCTAGGTGGTCAGTGTTAGGAAAGTATAAGTTGGCAAAAGTGACTTGAGTGTCCCCCAGTCGCCCCTTTAGGAGAATGAAACGTCCATTAACGTCTAAAAGCTGACTCCCAAATGTCCATGGGACATCCCGGGACACTAGTATGCTCACACCATTAGATTTAGACAGGGGAGAGGGGCAGTGGTAGGCCCAAGGAAAGTCTCTGTTGTGGAGTCTGGGGACCTGATCGCCCCGGAAGTGGGTTTCCTGTATAAATGCCTCCTGGGTGTGTGAACGTCTGAAATCAGACAGGAGTCTAGACCTCCTCTCCGGGAAGCTCAACCCCCGGGCATTCAGAGAGGTCACCCGAAAGGGTCCCATAGCGTCAGCAGGAGGACGCGTAGGGATACCTTTCAGCCGTATGTTGTTTTGGCGGCTCCGGTTTTCCGCGTCATCTTGATAGAGGAACAGCGTGGTCAGCCGCTGTTGTGTCTCGCCCCTGGCACTCTCCAGTGCGGCGACACGTTGGGACAGCTGAGACGTGGTCAGCTCCACCGTGGTGACCTGCGTCTCCAGAGATGTGACCCGCTGTTTCACCTCGTGAACTTCCTGTCTCAAGGCAGCCACGATTTTCGAGGCCATGTCGTCCAGGTCTCGTTTCGTCGGGAGCAGCGGGAGGTATTGCCGCCAATCGTCGAGCGCTCTCATACTCGAGGTCGGCACAGGCCCGGAGTCCTCCTGGTCAAGGGGGGTGTCCTCATCCGGGATACGGGGCGTCAGGATGGGGGACGCTGGGCCCTCCGCCCGGGAAGTCTCCGGCGCGGAAGCTGAGGGGGTTGGTGTCTGCCCTGCACGCCGTCCCCGAGTGTTGCAGGAGTAGGCCGCACGTGTCTGCGCCATATTGGTAGGCCCGGGAGGATCCCCAGTCGACCTCGTTTTGTAGAAAAAACGCTGGATATCGGAGCCCGGAGTCACCGCAGAGGAACCGGGTGTCCGTTTAGATTGCGACATGCAAGAAGGGTGAGAAAATAGAGTCCACAGAGTCCATAAACCTAGCTAGGGGAACAGAGCTCCAGCAACGTGCGACTTCACTCGGCCATGTCTTAGCCACGCCCCCCTCCAAATAGAGTTCATCAACTTTCTGGTTCACTTCTGGCACAAATGATGTAATGTGCCTCCTGGGAAGGTTATATCAGCAGAGTATTGCTGGGAAATCTAATCTGTAATCTCACGAGATTTTAGGGAAAGGTATTTTCTTTCTCTAACATCAGTGGTTCTCAACCTTTCTAGTGCTGGACCCCTTGGTAACATTTGCCAAGCTGTGGTGACCCCCAACGGTAAAATTTAGGGATGACGCGGCTGCTGCAGCGACATCTGGCGGCGTGGCGGGAGAACTGACACTGCTGCGCTAGGAGAGGGCTGAAGAGGACTCTCACCTAGCACAGTGGAAATCACACAGCGACCCACAGGTTGAGAACCACTGGCGTACGCCGTCAGAATTTAAAAAAACAACAACAAAAAAACCACCATAGGAATGCATAGCTAGATTCACATTGTTCCTGTTGGCTATTTCACTTTGCAATAGCCAATAGCAAACTAGCTATTGCACCCGCCCTCTGCTGCTGTCAATCACTAGAAGAGGACCTGATGGAGAACTTCAGGCCCCCCTCTGCTGATTGGCAGCAGCAGAGGGCGGCTGCAATAGCTAGTTTGCTATTGGCTATTGCAAAGTGAAATAGCTAATAGGAATCCAGCTATGCATCCATATGGTGGGTTGTTTTTTTCTTCTGACTTCCGGCGGCCCCCGATGTCAGAAAAAAAAAACGATCGCAGGGAAAGGTTTACTCTGCTCGGGAAGGTAAACAGAGGGTGTTTACCTTCCCAGGAGAAAGTGTTTCTCTCCCGGGCGGCTGGGAGCCGCTATCTAATAGCGGGAGACTCCCGGGTGACCCCTGGCAAATCATGATTCGACCCCCGACAGGGTTCGCGACCCAGAGGTTGAGAACCGCTGTCTAAGGTCATGTACATGGTCACATGTCCTAGTAACATGTGCCAGAGTTCCAGGAAGTAAAGGGAGATCTGGTAACCTGCCCTTAGTTAACATGGCCACTGTCCGAAGACTGGGAAAGAAAAGAGAAATAAGGAATGCAAAGAATACAAAGCAGGCAATTATCTAGAAGTATCTGTTTGTAGATTACAATTTCTAAAGGTGTGTTTGCTGTTACTTTAAAGATATGGGTACGCTGCTCTTTAACCAATAGAAATATTTTAGGTTTCCGGGATGAAGCATTCTTTACTTTGAACACTTTGATTATGTCAGGCACTGGACTTTGATCTTTTGTTGGACTTTACACTTGTTGTAAATTTATGTTTTTTGCCATATTTTGGATACATTTTGTTCTCATCATTTGACACATGGTGCTATTATTATGCATACGGTCACAATGTTTCAGTTACAGCTCGGCACTACATTATTTGATTGAATTTACCATCTATTTCCTAGTCAAAGAAATTGTTAATTCTCATGATGAAGAATTGAAATGCACGTCTTTCAATAACTAGCCCAGCCCCTGAAATCCAGCTTTGCAATGTTCCCCAACTGTTCCATTCCTGTTAATTGTGGCTTTATCCAGCTGAGCAGAAGCAGGAAAATGTATGACTTTAAGGATTCACCTTGGTTTTAAAGATTAATATACAGTATCTAACCAGCATATCCAGTGTTCCAGAGGGTTAAGCCACGAGTATTGATGATGATCGCTGTTGATGTGCTGCAGAAGGTTGTGTTCACAAACATTTGGGTATTCTTATATGCTAGTATGCAGTGTTCTTGATAGCCTAGCTTGGGGTGAGGGATACCACTACTTGCCTGTCTGAGTTTAGGTGTGCCCTGTTGGGCATACAACAAAGCATACACAGGGACTTTTGCTTCCTGAAGGGCTTTGATACTGTTACTCTTGTGGTAGCAGGGTGATCATCAAGAACTTCCTTGGAAATGAGGACATTGGCTTTGCTGGAAGCAGTAGCAGATGCACTTTTGAGGCAACAACTTTTTTTTTATTAAAAACTTTAGAAACACACTGAGATGACTGCTAGATATCCCTAGTTCCCACTACAGGTGAAACTCGAATAATTAGAATATCGTGCAAAAGTAATTGCAGTAAGTGTTGCAAAAGGGGCCCAAACCAAGTACTGAGTACATATGCATGCTTGTACTTTTCAGAGGTCCGATATTGTTCTATGTACAATCCTTGTTTTATTGATTGCATGTATTAATCTACTTTTTTGAGGTTGTGGATTTGGGGTTCTTGGGGTTTTCATGAGCTGTAAGCCATAATCATCACAATTATGACAAATCACGGCTTGAATTATCTTGCTTTGCATGTAATGAGTCTATCTCATATATTAGTTTCACCTTTTAAGTTGCATTAGTGAAATAAATGAACTTTGCACAATATTCTAATTATTCGAGTTTCACCTGTATATCCATCCAAGTGACAACACTGCTCAGGTCTTGGGGTAGGAGAACTGGAACTATTAAAGGTATTCAGTATTCGAAAAGGACTCTGCGAGGACTTCTGCAAAGGGGGGCAGAGGGTGTTTACTAAATGTTAACTGGCAGCCTATGGAGAATGAGATTGGACTTGTAAAGTTCAAGAAACATTTTAGCTTTCTTCCTTACTTGCTTGCTTTTTTCATTTTTTTTTTGCAGTGAGCCTGGCACCTTAGTAAGAGATCAGAAGTGACCTAATTTCTGACAAATGCCGCCAATCATCCGCCTGACCTCACGCATTACACAGAAAATGTTTGTGAGCTCCAGCTATTTGGAAGCAACAGCAAGTTTCTCAAAAACCCCACTTGCAACAGCAGGCATGTGTGGTGGGTAAAACCTGCTGTGTGCTCCATATTGGTCCTTTGCAGAATGTCTCCAGGTTGTTGTTATCTCAGATTACATTGGGCTATGTTATGGGGTCAGCTAGCAATCAAATAGCACATATTCACTACACTGGCTGAGATGGAGAGAAATACATTTTAGTTGGAATGTCCTAAAATTTGATTGGAGGCCATAGATTTGGATCTGTTTTTTGGGGATGGGGTGTTGCAGATGGAACAAAGTCACTTATTTTTAATTTGAATGGAATGGGAAAGGATTGGAAGCACTATTATTTTTTTTTCTTTATTTTTGTCTGTTTCTCTACTTGAGAGATCCCTTTTTATTTCCATGTAATAGATTTCCGCAAAACAGAAAGGTAAGCTTGGTATACTGTTGTGAAGCTTGTGTTGTAGGAATTATCTAGTCCCCTTTGGAGCCTTTGTCGGAGGAGGGACATGACCTTTCTTTCATTAGGCTGATCAAGCAGAAATCCATGCACGGATCCCCTCCTGATCGGAGCACTACGGACCAAATGTCACCGATAAGACATTTGTGTCTGTCCAGTTTTTTCCTCCATTTTGCGATGGAGCAAATAAATAAAACTGACAGACCCTATGTTGGTTTATAGGGTGTCGAATGTAAAGGGACATGTGTCCTTTTACATCAGATTACCCCTGATCTGGCGCGATCAGGTGCGACAAAACAGAACTTTGTTCTGTTTGCTTTTCCAGACCTGGACAGAGTTGGGGATAACTAGGTGTAAACAGACACCCATCTGTGTAGACCCAGCTGCCTATAGACTATCATGGGTATCCAGCTGAAAAACTGACAGGCAGACTCGATCAGACCATCCATGTGAAAGAGGCCTTATACAGGGCAGAGCGAAATGGAAGGGTTCGGCAATTATTGGGGAAGGGGGGGTTTATTTAGTTTTGAATAGCTAATGGGGCGGGAGGGCTTGATAGTGTAGAATAGGTGGGCTATTAGTCAGGGCATAGTTAAGAGGAGCCATCTTCTGGTGTCTGGTGAGGCAGCAAACCATTTTAGGTAGGAAAGCAAAAGGAATTATCTCCATCTACCCTTTCTGTTAGTTTACTAGGCCCATTTGGGTTTTATTGGTAAGTTTTATATAAGTATACTATACTTTGCTTCTAGATGGTTTTCTGGATGGGCAGGTCCCTGACAGTGCCATATGTCTACCTCAACGATCTGGCTCTCCACGAAAGAAAAGGGACAGAGTGTATGAAATGTAAGTCATTTTTGGCCGTACCCACTTGGGCTAGACTACGGCTGGTCAGTGGTGGTACAGTTCTTTTGGGTTACTGTACACTCACTATAAGTGGTAAGTGGTGTTTTGGCACTTGTCAGGGACCTAGATTACTAACATTTTGCAGTTATATATTGTTGTTGGAAATTAAGTAATCCATACTGGGTAATTCTTTTTACTATATGTTCTGTTATTCTCATCATCATCCACTCTTGCAATTCATTTTAAATGTACTTATATTATAATATCCCAGGTAAAGTCAAGAAAAAACATTTTAGGTAGGGATGTTCAGATACCAAGTACCGTACTCAGTACAAGTACAAGTACAGATACATTTCCAGCTCCAAGACTAGACTGGAGAAAAATTCAAAAAGTTAGGAGGCGGCTGTCATTTGTAAGGAGCACACGGAGCTCCCGGGATTTGTACATCTCGGTTTTAACCTTTCATTGCCAAGCCCTCCGGAAAATTTTGCACCTCAGCCGGCCACACAGTTTTTGAAATTTTTCCCATTGATTTGATTTTCTGCATTGCTAGTGTTAAAATGAAGGAACAGAAAACTGTAAATAAGCGACTTATGTTAAAAATCGTTTTTGCGCTGTGTTTGTGTTGTGATAAAATGATACAGGCGTATATTTAATTGCAACACAAGGTATCATAACGCACGGCAATGCGTCACAAAGCTTTGCCATGCGCTGCCACAGTTAAATTAATGCTTTTTAAAAAGAAAAAAATCATGCACTTCCGATGCGTTCTAACAACACACTGCAGCACATGTGCATGGCCTACACCACAATATGGTGCACGTGTATATTATGTGTGTGGGGGGAGGGGTTTGTGCTTTTTTTTTTCAGAAAACATTTTACACATTTTTTATTTTTTTAAATTTGATTTATTTTTTTACATTTTTATTATTAATTTTGTAAT
>NW_017306452.1:894802-923696 GCF_000935625.1 Nanorana parkeri | reverse complement strand
GGGGTCCCTTGACATTTCCCTTTTCCTCAATGCCAGGTATGGGCACTGCTATCTGAACATCCCTAGCTTGGGGCTTAGTTAACACTTAAAGAGGTAATATTTCATATTTTCTTGGCTAATTTTTTTGCAAACATTTAACCTCTTGCCGTCCGCCCGTAGTAAAAAAACGGACGGACGGCACTGCAGCATCTGCGGGTTGCCGTCTCCAGACGGCAATTTTTTTCTGCTCGCGGGCGCCCCCTAGCGGGCACGCACGGGCAGAAAAGACCCGTCCAATGCGAACACCCGGTACCGGGTGTTTCACATATAGGCGATCAGCGGGTCCATAGCCCGCCGATCGCCTATATGTGCTCATTCGCGCTCCTTGCTGATCCCCGTCCGGGCTGTGAATGCAGAAGTGATGTGTGTTACATCACTTCCGCATTCACCTGTCAGTCATCTGGAGAGAGAAGAAGCTGATAAAGCAGATCTCTGCTTTATCAGCTTCTTTTGGGGTCCATAGGTGATATTAGGGGTCCTAGAGACCCCTAATATCTCCATAAAGAGGACCTGTCAGTGTATCTTGCTGTTTTTTTTTTCAGTTTCCTTTTTCACAATTTGACCAAAGACTTGCAGAACACGACTAAACGACCACATGAACATATTTAAACTCAACTTTATGTATTTTTATTTTATATACAATTTTTTTTTTGTCCAGAAATAAAATATCTAAATGCATACAGACTTCAATGTGGTATATGTTCAGCTTTTTCAACAATACTTTAGCGGAATAAATGCTTTGTACATAATTATGTCCTTTGTTTTGTTTTCATGAAGTTTACAGCTAAGTCAATTAACATGAACTCGTCATAGTCCTTTGATTGTATTGAACCAATAACAAGCAGAAACATTTACTAGTTATATTAATAAGCTGCTCAAGTAACACTGGTTAAACTATATACAATACAAACCATTCATACAAATGTAGACTAGGATATTGAAGTATACAATAGATTTTCATAAAGATTTCCACCATTTTGCAATTTACATGGTGTCCATGAAAAGGCTCTCCTTTTCAGACAGTATACTTGAAGGGCCAGTCCACTTAAAACATATTTTTCAGTTCTGAGCAGGCGTGACATGTTCAATGCTATGTATTTTTCTATGTCATGAGAACCCCCACGGTGATATCTCTACATCTAGGTTTCTTGGTTCAACTCTTTGCCTCATCATGCTCTAAGCCACATATTTTTTACAAATTATCCATTATGAAGATATCAATAAGAGTCCTCATGAGGTAAAACATGACAGTGGTTAATCCATCCCTCAAGTGTGCAATCAAAACTGAAATATCCGTTTTGGATAGCCTAGCCTTTGTTTAACCTATCTTTGGAAATTAAAGGGTTATGTGGGGTGTTTCCTCACAACAATATACTTCTTTTACATCCAGTGAAGCTGTCTCTGGAAATGGATGGAAGCTATTCTTCAACAAACACCTACATGGTACAATAGGCAAAACTCTCTTCTTGACAGTTCAACACAACCAGTCACAGACTGTTGAAGAAGAGACTTCTGACTGTTAAACCATAGAGACTTAAGTCTTGCTTCCATAGTCAAAATAGCTACACTGGAGTCTACAGCTGGTTGGAGCATTCCTTTAAGTATTTCATGTTTACACATTCCAGCATGTACATTTTACACGGCTCTTTTTTTGGGGACTGGTCTCAAATACCCATCATTGACCACCAATAATGTGCCTTTTTCAGGGTTACATTTGTTGGGTTCTTGATAATGACCTCTGTACGTTTTACAACAATTATCAAACACTTTAGCAGGTTTCTTTTCAGTATACTTTCCTAAGATATTTTTATTTTCCACTTGCAGTATCTCCAGAGATAGGTATAAGCCATACATACTGGAGCATAGCACAACAGAGTAACATCTTCATACTATGAAGTATTAAGAAAGCTTTAAGCATGGCTAATCCTTTTGGTTCCTTGTAGACCTGTCACTGAATGTTATGGGTTGGGCAATGAAATCTCTCTTAACAAGGATCTCGATAAGCGACCACTTACAATATGCATTTTGCTTTATATCTACAGTGGGTTACATCTAGTACATGGCATATGGAGTGATTTGGGGACAGTAAATTGCATCTGATACATTTTCCAATATAAAAGTATTTTTTTATTTTATTTAGAGTTAAATCATTTGTAGAGTAGACACATTCCAGGCAATTGATGGGACTTTCTTGGTTTTAGGATCCAGCCCGGTACTTTTATTAATTCCTTAGAGGTAAGTCTTGCATACATATTATCATCAACCAGAAGGGAAATAGGGCGTGTCACTGTGGTAGTTATAATCAGGACACACCTTTTGTACTAGTTTATAATCTGTACTATAAAATGAAATATAAATACAGATCACTTTGAAGGGTTTGGAGCATAACCAGGACACATGGCTTTGGGTCTGTTCCTGATAGCAAGTTTTTGAAGGATCATAGTTGCAAAGAGTGTTCTTGGTGGCCTTGTCAACCTTCTCATACTCGATGCGACAGTTGAAGGATTTGGAATCTTTAGCGTCTATCACTGTTTGCTGAGTCAGGTCAAATTCCACTATTTTGGTTGGTGGGACCAAGCTGACAGATACATTCCCTTGACCAGTCGAATTGTGTCGGAAGTAAACGCTGAAGGTTCCGTTGCCGTGATCTACGATTTTCCCTGTTATCAACAAATTAAGCTTCACTGTTTTGATGTTGGAATGGAAATCGCCCCAGCCAAACATTTTCTTGAACTTGCCCGTCTTCACAATGGGCCTTCTTTTGGACCTGGATCGAGGTCCTTGCAGGTCCGTTGAGTTCCTCAGCCATTCCCAGAGCTCTTGTTCTGTGTACGGTTCTGGAGTGTCATATCTCATATCCAAGGAGGTTTGGTTATCTTTGCCATGAAAAGTCTGTGAAAGGAGTCGACTTATAGACAAGTCTTTGCTACTTTCTGTCCATATATGTTTGAGTGTGGATATGGATCCTCCTGATTTTAAACTTCCAATTTTTCCAACGCCTGATATATTAGCGCAAAGTACCTGCAGAGAGAAGAGGAACCGAGTATGAAAAGGGATGTTCAATGTAATGTTAAACATGACAATAAGATTGAATATTCAGTATGTAAACATTTAGCTACAAGTAGCCAAATTGGTATTTTATTTACATTTAGAGATGAGCAGATCAGCGAACCTATATCTGAATTTAGCAAAGACAAGGCAGATTTTTCTATTTTAATCTGCCAGATGAACCCATCCATTTTTGTCCCATGCTGTTATGTGAACTACTATTAGGATACTTTTTACCAGTTCATTACAGTACCTCTGGAGCTGTGAGCTTCCCAAATTCTTTTAGTTTACTAGGACAAGTCTGGGAGCATAAGCAAAACAAACTACAAACGCACTCAACAATTTGTTACCAGTTATACAGTAAGGTGCACACGAAATGGGCTTTGAACAGTAGAACAGTAGAAAGGCATCATGGCACACTCACAAACTAGCATGTAAAACAACTTGTCTCACCACTAAGGACAATGACAGAGGTTTGGATACATGTCTTCTGCAAAGGCTGTGTAAGCCGCGCCAAGGCATCTCTTATAGTGCGGTCCTAACTCTAAACTATGAGAGTCTCCATCTTGGAGCACATGGGGCAGAAGATATCAAATTGGGTGCAGGCCTGTCAGGAGGACGCCCCACCTCCTTAAAGGTACAGAAACACACAAGGGATCCCGCACATCCCATTGGCAGCTGAGAAACCCCATGCGTCGCTGCACCAAATCGGTAAAGCAAAACAAACGACAAACGCACTCAACAATTTGTTACCAGTTATACAGTAAGGTGCACACGAAATGGGCTTTGAACAGTAGAACAGTAGAAAGGCATCATGGCACACTCACAAACTAGCATGTAAAACAACTTGTCTCACCACATGTGCTCTAAGATGGAGACTCTCATAGTTTAGAGTTAGGACCGCACTATAAGAGATGCCTTGGCGCGGCTTACACAGCCTTTGCAGAAGACATGTATCCAAACCTCTGTCATTGTCCTTAGTGGTGAGACAAGTTGTTTTACATGCTAGTTTGTGAGTGTGCCATGATGCCTTTCTACTGTTCTACTGTTCAAAGCCCATTTCGTGTGCACCTTACTGTATAACTGGTAACAAATTGTTGAGTGCGTTTGTCGTTTGTTTTGCTTTACCGATTTGGTGCAGCGACGCATGGGGTTTCTCAGCTGCCAATGGGATGTGCGGGATCCCTTGTGTGTTTCTGTACCTTTAAGGAGGTGGGGCGTCCTCCTGACAGGCCTGCACCCAATTTGATATCTTCTGCCCCATGTGCTCCAAGATGGAGACTCTCATAGTTTAGAGTTAGGACCGCACTATAAGAGGTGCCTTGGCGCGGCAGTGCGGCTTACACATCCTTTGCAGAAGACGTGTATCCAAACCTCTGTCATTGTCCTTAGTGGTGAGACAAGTTGTTTTACATGCTAGTTTGTGAGTGTGCCATGATGCCTTTCTACAAGTCTGGGAGCATACCCCATCCTACCCAATACCCACATACTCTCTAGCCTCACTTTATAACTCCCTGCTTTGACATCATTGATTTATACATGTAACTCCTGACTTTAACACTGAGATCAGGAAGCACACACACACCTGTAGGATTTTAATTAGAAAACTGGTATGCAAACAGGTACTGTAGGCTCCTGTAAAAATACCTGTTAATCTGCCAGAAATCCAGTAAGCTCATAGGTTACTGTTCAGGCTGACAACAGTTTGGGCTGCTGCACATAAAATACCAACAAGTGCTGTCAGTGCTTCCTGCTGGACTACAGAACTCCAACATTTCCCTTACTCCTCATGTTCCCCATGGTCCCTGTGTGTGTTGTAAAGTAGCCACCGCTCATAGCTTGCTCCTGTGAGGGACTACAATGTCACGTTTAGTTTACCAATTTGTATTGGGATTGCAGTCAATCATGGGAGCGAGCTTGGAGTGATGGCTACTTTACACCACACACAGGGACCATGGGGGAACAAAAGTAGCCCCCCTCCAGAAGGAAGGACAGTGTCAGCACCAATTCAAAGATGATTGGAGGATCTACAGCCGAGTGATACACAAATAAAATACATTTTTGTTATGAAGTTAGGGTTCTTGAATGCATTTTTACGATTGAACTCCTGAGTTTAGTGTCACTTTTACTATGACTAAGGCCGAGTAAGGCAGAAACGCATCAGTGGTTGTTCTTTGTAACACAATTTTAATATTTTTTTGGAAGAGCATAATGTGCTGGTTTTGCAGGTCCTTCTAACTATCCTAGACCTGTTCTTGTACCAAAAAAAAGCCCAGCTCCTCATTAGACCTATTATTTTCCATTTTTATCACACACAAAAAAAAAAGTAGAATAAGCCATTACACATATAACAATTAAATACAAAAGACAAAAAAAAAAGAAGGAAAAAGAAAACCTATAAAAAAAAGAAAACTAAATTAAAAAAGGACCCTAATTATACCTCCCCATGAACACACCCCCTCCAAATAAATAACTAAAGAATACAAATTTATATTTTTTCCTTTTTTTTTTTTGTCCGCTAGGCAGCTCAATGAATGAAAAAAAGAGGGTTTCCAATTTACTGAAATTTTAAAGCTTGCAAAATCTGTAATTTTGTGGCAAACTCAGTTTTCACTATAATCGCTCCCCTCATCCCTACCCTGAAGGAAAAATAAAGTTCAGTTCATATGACAAAAATAGCAATGCAGGAAAAGCGAAAGCATATTACAAAATGCTGGAAGGTGGTAAGCGCAAGCTAGAAAGCCATAAACATCTTAACTCAGAAAAACCCCTTTAAATGTCCCATTTAAAGGGATTTTGCACAGCTGTTCTTCTCGCACAGTGGAAGCATTCTGATACCAGAATTATAACTGTTAGAATTGGGGCTATTCTAATATAAAAATAGCTATTAGTGGTAGCAAATCATCCTCTAGATCCGACCCATAGAGAGTTCTGATATTCTTAAGAAAGCTGAATATATTTCTTGTACGAAGCACAAATCAAATAATGGAAGAATCTATTACGGCTTCTGTCAGGCCCACATTTTGTACAAAACTGACAGTGAATGTTGAAGGAGCGGCTGAGTCTTCAGAGCATTGGGATCACTTTGATGCCGTACGCATAAAAAGAGCTTTCCTTTCCAGGCTCCTACTCGCTGTCTTATCCTTATGAAGGGATTTGCAACCTAATCTCTTATAATGGGACTTAATGCAATACAAATGTAAGGAAATTCTGGCAGCTCTGAGGATGGAGATGATGTGCGGTACGAATTAACAATTTGGCCAAGCGAAATCAGGGCGTATAACACAAGTGTAAAATAATGTACAGGCATCAATACTTCAGGCTAATGACAACACGAATTAGGAGAGCGCGTCCTTTGTTTTCTACAGAACATTGAGCGCCAAATGCTCTCGACGCCTAATATGCATTTGCATAGCTATCGACGATTCTTGTTCATCAGAAAAAATGCCATGTTTTTTAAGTAAATCTATATAGTGTTTTAAAGTTTCTTAGACATGTAAACTTGCTCATTCACGTGTGGCCAGGATATAGACTTTCAAATATTTACACATTCTTAACAAGCAGGAAATATGTTTTGGGTTAAGCACTCACTGACCTCTGTAGCTGCAGAGGTCAGTGAGGCAATGTGGATCAATTCATCCTCAAAGTTCACAGTAGAAGCAATTAAAGCAGTGGCATCACAAGGGGGATGCAGGGGTGCGGCCCGCACCCGGGTGACACCATTGGAGGGGTGACTGTCAGTCATTTTGGTGTCACCCCCCTCGGAAAAGTCAGGCACTCGGTCAAGGACCGAGAGCCCAACAGTTGCTTGAGGAGGGGACCCGCCTGCATACCTTATCCCGCCGGGTGACATTCCCTCCTCTCTCTGCCGGCGTCCATCACCAAGATGGCAGCCGGCAGGTAACAGCGGTACTGTGCGTGACGTCATCGCGCATGTGTGATGACGTCACTGTGGGGTGTCACCCAGTACCCGCATCGGGTGTCACCCTGCCTCAGGACGCCTCTGAATTAAAGTGTAGGTCAAGCCAATTGGCTGTTATCTGGGACTCCATTCGAAAATTGCGCCCTCACTTTCTAACCTGCTGACAATAATTTACTAGGCAGGAAGTGAGGGGAAGTCTGCAACAGGGACACAGACAGAAATGAAATACCGGACAGCGGTTCTGGCCTTCCCCTACTCTCTTAAGGAAAAGCATTTTTATTTCTGACTATAGTGCTGTTGGTGAGTTACCCTCACGTCCTGTCTGCTAACCCTTTCCCACTCACACATTTTGGCTGAACATAAACTTAAAGGGCTCATTCACATTGGCGTCCATGGCTGTTTATCACCTAGATCAGCACTGCAGACCCAGATTGAAAGCCAGAATAAGTCATCAACAAACATGTACAGTATGCCCCATGTACATGTATAGTACACACTATGCATAGAAAGAAAGATTTTGTATTTTACTCATAATGTTGGCTCCCTAGGAGAAGGTATGTGTGTCTTTGGCAATCAAGGGATTGACAACAAATACCAGCCAGCTGACAAAGTACGTTTTGCAATCAAACATTCCCTTAATCAGAATTAAAAATCATGGGGGATGACCTAAAAGACTACAATAAATACAATCCCCTCACTGTCTCCCATTTTCAGCTGGCAATGAGAAAATCAATCCACAAATCATTTGAATCAGCACATTTTTGTAATACTCCTGTAAGCTTGTCTCCCCTCATGTCTCTCCTACCATTTCATGTTCAGACGCATAAAACCAATTATTTTTTTTCCCCCTTCTTTTTAAGGTTCTGCAGGCAAAAAGCTTCAGATGTGCTTTTTGAAAAAATTTTCCTCACTTAGGGGTGTGTTGCCTGCGCAGAAAACCGCTGCGGATTTTTTTTTTCTAAAATAAAAAGAACTTTCCTGCGAAACAACACATCAAATTATCAGACACTCTTATCATCTCTCGCGCAATTTATCAATTTTCCGAGTCAAATGAAAAATGACTTTTCAGAAATGCCATATCCCTGGCAGACTACTCCACCTGAGGATCATTCATCAATGCTTCATTGAAAATAAGAAATCTATTTTAGAACGCGCTGGATTGATGTGCGAGGCCGGCCGCTCTCAGTGCAGCGCTTTGGCTTTCATGTCAGTCTATTCAAATGGCTTAAGTCAATTTCCTAGAGACACTTAACTTCATTAGATCTACTTTTTTGTAGGGTATTAGCCTGTCGGTTAAAATACCGCGCATAGCGGATAGGTCGCCGCTTAATGCAAACCCTTTGGGAAATCGGCTGAAAATGTTGATATTCTCGGCACAGTTGCTGCAGTTAATGCCCAGACCACCTGAGAGACAATATAAAGGAGGCTAATACTTGTCTTGAATCGTGTTGTGATTGTAATGTCTTCCTTATATTGTAAAGCGCTGTGCAAACTATTGGCGCTATATAAATCCTATATAGTAATAATAATACAAGTGTATACATCAGATTCGTATGCTGTCTTACAGTATGTACACAGAAAATCACACATCTATATAGTTCTGAATACACTATACAGTTATAGAAATCTCAGTGCTTCAGTGTTTTCTAAAGCTAAACTTAAGGCAGATATTTAAAGGCAAAGTCTACATTAAATAAATAAATAAATAAATAAATAAATGCACATATTTATAAAATGAAAATTTGCATGTATTATTTTTTTTTGCATTGGAGCCAGTAAAGCATTGTAACAGCGATCAGTGCAATGCTCTGGCTTCTGCAGACTCTTCCTCTTATCCATGTCTGTACCGAGGTCAACCACGGCCTCAGTTAACATGGTAGGGGGATAAGGGAGGCACATATAACAGCCCTTATGCTGTCTTTCCTGCTGCAGAGCGATAGTATCAATAGGCCTGCAATAGATTTCCAACAATAGACCTTGTTAGCTGCAACAAGATTTTCATATATCCCACAGAACGGTCTGGTGCTTTCTGTAGGTGATACATTAACTTTCAATGGCGGATCTTAGTGCTGGTAGTTTTTAGTGCAGAGAGTTTTTCCTTTGCCTGGGATCCGAAACCTCACACTAATTACCTCTATGACACTACCCCCCACCCTGTGACACTAACCCTTCACAGTGACTGACCCTGTGACCTTGACACTAACCGTCACACCAACCCTCCCTCTAACCCTCTATGTGACCTTGACACTAACGTTCACACTAACCCTCCCTGTAACCCTAATCCACTATGTATACTTAACACTAACCCTCACACTAGCTCCCCAGTAACCCACTATGTAACCCTAACACACCCCATTTACACTAACCCTTCCTGGGACCCACTAACCCTATATCTAACCCTAACACTAACCTTCACACTGACCCTTCCTGTAACCCACTAACTCACCTATATAACACTAACCTTTACACTAACCCTGCCAGTAACCCACTTACCTTCTATGTAACCCTAACATTCCCCTTTACACTAACACTCCATGTAACCCACTAACCCTCTACTGTATGTAACCCTAACCTTCACACTAACCCTTCCTGTAGCCCACTAACTCACCTATATAACACTAACCTTTATACTAACCCTCCCAGTAACCCACTTACCCTCTATGTAACCCTGACATTCCCCTTTACACTAACACTCCATGTAACCCACTAACCCTCTACTGTATGTAACCCTAACACTAACCTTCACAATGACCCTTCCTGTAACTCATCAACCCTCTATGTAGCCCTAACACTAACCTTCACACTTACCCTCCCAGTAACCCACTTACCCTAGTAACCCTAACATTCACACTAACCCTTCCTGTAGCCCACTAACCCTCTACTGTATGTAACCCTAACACTAACCTTCACACTAACCCTTCCTGTAGCCCACTAACACTCTACTGTATGTAACCCTAACACTAACCTTCACACAAACCCTTCCTGTAACCCATCAACCCTCTATGTAGCCCTAACACTAACCTTCACACTAACCCTTCCTGTAACCCTAACACTGCTCCCCCTGTAACTTTAACACTAACTATCGCACTAACTAACTCTCCTTGTAACCCTAACACTAACCCTCACAACAACTCTTACATGAACCCTTTCTGTAACACTTACACTACCCTCCATTACACGTATCCTCCCTTAACACTAAACTTGACACTAACCCTCTCTGTGTCACGCCCACCACGTGGAACTCAATTGTTTAGGATCACAACTGCGGAGGGGTAGATATGCAAAAAGGCTACTCAGGGTTGGGTCTCAGGCGTCACTCGCAATCTGAACGGCGAGTTTGAGACTCAATCATCACAGCCAAAGCAAAAAGGTATGGTATCAAACAACGGTTATTTCTTCATAACCTGAGTACTGGCAAAAGACACTAATTAAATGATAACTGAGGTTTTGTAAAGGAATCCCAGGTAGTGGTTACCACCCAATCAAAGACAGTCCTTTCAACAGTGAGGGTTTGTAAGGCAGTGAGATGTGCTCCAATAGGAGCGGTACTTGTGGTTAGTCCCAAGGTGGTTGCAGCGACGAGTGTGTAGAGCAGAGGGCATCCAATGCACAGCGGGGTGGTAGCAGGTCCCAGGGCTTCTTTGGCACATGTAGCAGGTTCAGGAGGCAACAGGCGTTCTAACCACAATTTCGGAACGCCATGTTGCCTCTCTGACGCTCTTAAATAGTGCCTGGGCGAGGGGAGGAGCTGTGGTTCGTTTTGCACGACTTCCGCGTTCCAGCGTGGAACGCAAGGAAGCCGCCGCTGACACAGGAGAACGTGTTCCGGCGGCGTTACACTCTGTAGGTTTTACCATTAACACTAACACTCCCTGCAATTCTAACACTAAGGGGTTCATTTATAAAAGGCCTGTTTGGTGTTAAGCATTCTCTATGGTGCACTAGTGATGTGCAAACAGCACCCAAGCAGCTATACCTTTATAGATGAACCCCTAACACTTCTTGTAACCCTCACACTCACTGACCTTATAACCTTAACACATGTGTTATCATTTGCCTTTGTTTGCATGCTCTTCTCTTTGTACTGGATTAGTTGGCGCTGAAGACGGACCTTCCTGCTGATCCCAATGTCAGGATTCTGGTGTCGGGTTTGACTGCCTGGTGTCAGCTGGTACCATAGATTGCCCAGTCAAAACTGACCATATTGCGAGGTGCTCATTTCACGTGTGGCCTCTCCATATAGGTGGCCAGATGCTGGTTTTCCTGTATTCCTCCAATGCTCCTGCAGCATATCGTCATTTATTCATGAAGTCAGATCTGACTCTTTGTGACCTTATAAAATTTGGCGCACCGGGCCTGCCTGTCAGCAGCCGCATGCTGCACATATATATTCCAAATATATCTGAAGTAGCTGCTCGCTTTGCTAAACTACATACACATTTTATCTATTTTCTTAACCTCTTCTGCCACCGGCATTTTTATGCAGATCAGAGGCCATAGACATTTTTAGTAGACATCAAAGGAAAATGATATTTTTATACTATTTACCTCATTGCCACTGGTAATATATGCAAATGAGAGCAGGAATCATTCCGTTTGATGTTTTTTAGGGGGGGTAGGGGGGACAAAGATAAGGTAAGTAAATGTATCATCTGTAAAGGATCTGCGGAGGATGGAAGTATATAAATAGTTTACGAATCTGGATATTCTGTATGACTGGATTTGATTACCGATGATGGTTATTATACAGTGTATGCAACACAGAATGATGAGCGCAGAGCGTGAATCATCAACTTCCATCATCAATTGCCTCTTTTATTTAAAACCCGACTCCGGGCTATGTTTTTACAGTTTTTTTTTTGTCCTCCTGAAGGTTTTGTTTTTAAAAAAAATGCAGGTAATCCAAAGCTGTACCCTGCAGTACCTCTTGTTCACCACAAGATGTCTTCAGTCTTTAGGGTTAAATAACACCCAATGTCACCCAACCTGGGAGACTGAGGAAAAACTGTGAGTGCAGGGTGTAATGGCCCCGCCCCCTGAACACGGTGCCCCAATCTCACAATGTATTGCTGCTGAAAGTAGAGCCGACATGATGAAATTAGCGCCACCTTCTGCATCAATACACTGTAAGTGCAGAGGAGCAGCAAGAGAAGACGCCCAGGGACGTGACATGGTGAGGACGGCGCTTAGCATCATGACAATGCAAGGCACTGGTTGCTTTTTTAACTTTATTGAAGTGTCACAAAATTACAGTTCATTCAAGCCTGGGCACCGCAGCACGTCTGACTTTTTACGTACTGCAACCCACCACTACTCAGAATTGTGGTGTGATCACGGCACATAGAACACAACAGCTTTCTACGTGCCCTTGTATTGAGCCTGTCCCTATCTATGCAAAGCATAACAGCTCAATGCACAAGGTGTGAACGAGCCCTTAAAGCAGAACTCCAGGAAAAATTATTATTAACCCTTGCAGTGGGGCTACCCCAGCACTGCAAAGGGTTAACTGCTCATTTTAGTCTAGGGAGGAAAATAACAAAGATTTGCCGAGTCGGCCGGCTGTAAGAGCGCTCCCTCCTGCCTGTCTCCTCCAATGCAGCAATAGTTTGTCCCACTGCAATGTGTATAGAACGTGATGACTCAGAGACTTTAGACCGCTGGAGCGGTGGGGGAGAGAGGCTCCAGTGACCGGTCTAAGAGCAAACCTGTTCTGAGGATCAGACGAGTATAACTTTTTTATTCACCTCCCTAAACACAAGTAAGCACTTAACCCTTGCATTGCGCGTGTAGCCCCACTGCAAGGGTTACTAACAATTTTCCTCAGAGTTCTTCTTTAAAGCGCCAGTAGACTTATAGTAAGTTACTAGGTGGTTTATGTGAAAGAGTTTTAATAAAAATTCTGGAACTTTTCAGGAGATTATCAGCACTGAGAATTGCTGAAGATAATACAACTAGAATGTGGTAGTGTGAATATCTCTAAGCACGCCTCTGACTTCCTGTTCTGTTTGCTTATCAATAAAAACAGTCACTCCTTTGCCTAATCAGCCTAAAATTGCAACCTGTCTTAAAAAAAAGTTGTAAAAATATCAAACATCTAATGTCAATATATATACAAATTTTAGGCGAAAAACTCAATATTTTGCCAATTGTGTGGCGAAAGTGTGAGGCAAAGAACAAGAGGGATCGAATGCAACAAATACTCCACAGAAATATGTGATAAATGATACATCGCTAATAATAATACATCAATAATATAAATCAATGAATCCCCAAATGAATACAGCAAATGTTTAAAAGTGATTTGGCAAGCAGCAAAAGCAACTACGTTCAAAGAGAAAATTAGAAGAAGTGCAAAAGAGCACTGATTGGATCATTCGCCAGTTTTGTTAAGCTTTTTGGTCGTGGGTTTACCTGCTACTTAGGAGCATTATTACAAATCATTGGGCCCCATAGCAGTGGCGTCCCAAGGGGGGTGCGGCCCACACCTGGGTGACACCATTGGAGGGGTGACACAAAAATGACCGACAGTCATTCTGGTGTCACCCCCTTTGAAAAGTCGGGCACTCGGTCATAGCCCGAGAGCCTGACAGTTTCAGGAGAGAGGAGGGGACCCGGCGGCATACCTTATCCCGCCAGGTGAACGTCCCCTCCTCTCTCTGTCAGAGTCCATCCCCAAGATGGTCGCCGGCAGGTATCAATAAGATCACATTGGATGTGTCACCCGATATGCGCTCCAGGTGACACCGGGCCTCGGGATGCCCCTACCCCATAGCAGAATCTTGATAGGGGGGGGCTCCCAGATGACTCTCTCTGTGTATCAGCTTGGAGTGTCAACTGTGACAATACGTGTCATTGACCTTAATAGGAAATTAACTTCCATCCAGTCTTTGGAGTGTGGAAGGAAACCGGAATATCTGGAAGAAACCCACGCAAGCACAGAGAGAACATGCAAACTCCTTGCAGATAGTGTCCTGACCAGGATTTGAACTGGGGACCCCCAATGCTGCAGGGCAGAAACACTAACCACTAAGCCCCTGTGCTGCCCAATAAAGATAGATAGATAGATAGATAGATAGATAGATAGATAGACAGACAGACAGACGTTTTTTTTCTGTATAGAAGGGGATCTGAGTCTAGTGACTTCAGCCCTTCTATGCTGAAAATTCATAGTTTAGTTTCCCTTTAACAGCCTTCGTATTGGGGCTCCCTCCCTATGCAGCTGCATTGGCTCCTCTGGCTATGTTACACCACTAATAACATAGCAAACGGCCTTAATACAGAACAGCATTCAGAAAGGCAAGAGTCTAATGCGGGCAATGGCACTTTCATTGTGTAATATAATAATACCAGCAACAATGATAATCCAGTAATTAGCACTGATATTAAAGTAATAATCTAAACCCATTTATTAAAAATTAATGAGTTAATTGGAATCTTTGGAAATCTTCATGGTAACATAGTGTAGTTAGTCAGGTTGAAAAAAGGCACAAGTCCATCGAGTTTATTCTTTCTTTAAAAAGTTCCTGGTGATCCTTCCACAAGGGTCCTTTGTTTAGTCACTTACTGCTGTGGGGTGACAATGCTCTGTCTTTCCGTTGTCCTCCTGAATTGTCACCCTGTCACAACCACCCCTGGTGGAGTCTATAGGTGGCTGTGTTGACACACATGGTCCAAACATGGCCCACCTTTGTCAATGGGCGCCGGTCCATGGAAATATTGTGCAGTTGATACATGAAGACAGGAAGTGGTTAAAAGAGGCTGGAAGAGATCGGCAGCACTGAGATCCAATAAAGGATAACAAAGGCAATAACAGTATGCTATGGAAAAATTAAACAACTTTTTATGATACAAAGGGCTTTAGCACCCTGAACGCCATCCAGTTAGAGATGAGCTCTTCTCTATTGCTGTATGTTGCCATTGCATACAGAAGGAAATTGTTTAGCGTTCACACACAGAGAAGACCCTTCATAAAACCAAGCTAGCTAACTTGCAGTGTTCCTGGCCTCTCACACAGAGCTTGGCGCTTTTCACTGCAGCGATGCCAAAAGCTTCCCTTCTCCCATGCACATCTCATTAGCGTATTCATTGGTGAACAGCAAATGTAACATTGAAATGAGCTGAACAGCACCATGCTTCTGATTACATTTGCATGTGTTATGGATGAATCTGGAGAAAACGGGCCCAGCTGGGGCAAGTCGGCATTTAACTGCCTGAATCTGCATAGCGAGACAGTGGGGAGGCTGTGCTGTGCCGTCTGCATCACGCTCCACTTTCTGCCATGACAGAGCTGCCTTTGTAATCTGATTTAGGAAGTAAATTCAATAACGATTAAATGATTAGGTAATGTTATAGTGATCATTAATATTTATCCCCGAGGAGTACAGTCGCATGAAACCCGCCACAACCAGCTCAATATCACTTGCATCTTGTTAACTTTATAAAACATAATTAAATATATCAATTCATGAATAGAGCTGTACAGTGCAAATGAAGATGGAGAGACAGGAATACAGGATAGATAACAGAAAGATAGATAGATAGATAGATAGATAGATAGATAGATAGATAGATAGATAGATAGATAGATATTGGCACAATAGGAGCTATATAATAGTAGAACAATGGCGCTGCAGTAACTCACATTAGGGGAAACAATAGCCAATTGGCATCACCAAAGCTGGGAGAAAACATGGAGTCAGGGATCAAAGTAGGGTCAGGACAGGCAGAGTTCAGGTCAGTTAGTGAGTGAGCTCAGCTGCAATTGTCAATCTTTAAAACAGCAAAACTCACACCTATGGTGGAACAAATTTTATGATGTGAAACTTGAAAAAGGTGAAACAAGTTGCCCTAAAAAATTGAGCTTAAGCAATCAGGACACCAACGCCCACTGACACGTTGCTGTTCTCCGCCATGGACCAGCAATGGAGGGCATAATGGTGATGCAGGTGTGTGGGATCTGGAAAGCAGTCTGCATTCTAGGATGAACCAGCAAGGGTAAATGTGGTGAGAACCATGGAGAACACCCAAGGAAACCTGACCAGAGGGAACGGCATGAACAGTATTAAGCAGCAAAGAGTGATTCATTGTCATCTTAAAGATCAACTGCACTCCAAGGCAGCAGACCACACTGCAGGGAACTGCCCGGCTTCATAGCCATACAACAGAAGGTGCTTGCAAACTTTCTTTGACGATCTGAATCACAGAGTGAATCATACTGACACCTGTGCTTCATAAATGCAGAAAGTCATTCACTGGTAAAGGTCTGGTGAATCTTCAAAGAATATAATATTATAAACATACAGATACGGTTGTCCCTATCAAATAAAAATAAATATAAAGGTATATTTATTTTAAAAAATGTGAAGATCTAGGCATATTCCTCTGCCAAGGTTTGCTGCACATTCACCCGCCATCTGCTGCCTTTTTTTGCTGGCATTTTATTATAAATGCCGCAGAGGATGCAAGGGGCAAATGTTGCCATATGCAGAAGACAATTTCAAAATAAGATATTCATATGTAATGCTGGGAATGTAGATGAAGCGGGATCGCGTATGTTGAGTCTCGATAGGGAATCAGCAGATTATAAATGGTGGATGGTGCATGAATACAAGTTTTCACAATTTTTCAAACATCTTCACCTCTCATCATCAAAAGTAGCCCTTAAAGGAGAACTATGAGGTGAGTGATTTTCACTCTGCCTCATAGTTCGAGCCGACATGTGACAAGGAAACTGTCACACGTTGGCTCAATAGATCGGGAAGTGAGCGAACACATACCGTCGCTCACTCACTTGTCGATCATCTCCCTGCAGAGAGCGATGACTGTCATTCACTGCTGCCTGCAGGGATTCCACCCCTCTCCGATCCTCCAGCGCTGACTGGCGGAACGGACGGGGAAGGGGGGCGGGTATAGCTGGGTCTGCCTCTAGATAGGCAGAGCCAGCTGTCACTCACGCAGCTGGGTGGATCTCGACAGTAATGTCGGGATCCGTCACGGCTGCATCTGTCTCAGTATACTGCGAGTTGTAGCTCGCGGTATACTGAGCTTTGGGTCACGAGAGGACACTAGTTTGTGTCCTCCAGCAACCCTTAGGAGAACTATGGGGAAAAACACTTACCCCATAGTTCTCCTCTAAGCTACAATACAGTGACTTTGCCTACACTGAGAGATGATGTCAACAATCTGCCACAGGCAGAAAAAAAAAAGCATTTGCTTTGTCTCCTTTCCACCAGTATTTCGACCTCAACATTGTAAACTTGTAGCAAATCACAAGGTGAGAGGCTGCAGCACATCCTAACTTATTCACCTTAGAAAAGAGGTGACTAAGAGGGGACCTTATTGCAGTCTTCAAAATCATCAATGGAGACCCAAATATCAGGAACAAACTGTTTAATCCCAAAACCATATTGAGACACAATACACATTTTGCAGTCGAATTATAGTTCTTAGTAACCATGGCCACGTTTATAATACAGCCAGTTATAATTGCTTTGAAATAGGAGTTAGCATCAGATATATATTTTCAAGTTAAAACTGGTGATGAGTGAATGTGCTTGGGTTCAGTTTGCGGGCTATTCCTAGAACTCATTATAAATTCCAGGAAATGTGAGTATTAATCTGAATGTGGGCTGAATCTTGAAAATGAATTTGGGCCATTTTGAAAAAAATGAGATTGCATTAGTTCTAGAGGTGCATCAAAATGGAAATTTCAAAACCGAAACGAAACCGAAATAAAAAAAATTGTCAGGCTTTGTGACAGAGCAGGCTGTCTCCGCCCCCACACCGCTCTGCCGGACTGTGATAGGAGGCTGAACGGTGTGGGAGGAGAGATGCCGGCCGCTCACAGCGCTCGACTACCTGTTACAGTTTCTCTCCTCCGCGCTGAGACACAGAGCAGCGCCCAGTGGGGAGGAAAGAAAGCAGGGATGCGCCGATGTATCGGCACGAAAATGGCACTTTCGGCATTTAGCCATTTTCGGCCGATATGTTTCGGCGGCCGATATGTTTCGGCGGCCGATATATCGGTGCATCCCTAATTATTTCATCAAGCAGTCAGAAATATTGTAGAGCTTTGCTGCACATTAAGCAGTTTAACTTAACTACAATGTAACAAGAAAAGACACAACAGTTTGTATTATGAAAAAAAAAATTACAGGGTGTTATGTCAGAAATAAGAGCCAGAAATGTTGTACATGCATGCTGCACATCATGTAAATGGTTTTAAAAAGGCTGCAATGGAAGAGGGAGAGCCAAGGTTTTTTTTAATTGTGAAATGAAAGCTAAATTTGGACACGCAGCATCAAATGTGAATCAGCTGATGAAATGCAAACAGTGAATGTGTCTTCTAAATGCAATAAATATTTTAAAAGTGGAAGAGCAGCCAATGTTGGGTGTTTTGATCATTATCCAGCTTATACATTTTCTTACAACTTATTTTCCATGAATTTTCTAATACCCTATTTGTCTTTCTTTCACTGGCTGCATATGCTGCATTTGGACAGACAATTAACTATGGGAAATTAATATCCCAGTAACAGCTGCTGAAGGCAATCCATCTTCCTTTGGAAGAAACCTGACCCCTCCATATAAACACCTCACCGTCTTTGGTCTGCTTTATACACAGTATGAAGTGCGGCTCAACGCTCGCCCGATAAAACATCAAACTAGAAAATTACTGAACATATGGCCTCCGGTATCCATGTAACAGAATTCTCAATCAGCTAACACCATCAAACAATATTGTTCTTTGTGTACATGGTATCTTGTTGAAAGTAAATTCCGTCAGACACTTCCTGTGTACAGTTGTTTTATTGAGCCAGAACTGTCACCTTTGTACAACAGTAGAATAAACTTATGTCTACATATAACAAAACGTGTGCGTTAAAGCGAAACTTTATGTTTGCTGAGGGGAAAAAAATGCCCTTCATTGGTCAGCTATATACATTGGGAATATTTTCGAAATCTTTGCTGGCTTTCCTAATTTGCTTCTGTTTTGTAGATAATGAGATTAAACCATTTAAAGCTACTTGCAAAAATATATTAAAATTAGTGATAAGTGAGGGCTTCTGCAGGGCTGGATTTACTCTCTCTGCTGCCCCAAGGCCAGGTTCCTGCTGTAAATTTAGCTCTGCTTGCCCGAAGCAGGGCTAAATGTAGAAAACAACTACCCGCCCAGAACTGCATGTCTCAGGCGTCGGGAGATAGGAATTCCACACCCCTGCTGCCCCTCTAATCCCTGCTGCCCCAAGGCCGGGCCTTGGTTGGCCTTGTGGGAAATCCGGCCCTGGGGTTCTGCCTTTACTATTAAAAAAAAGCCATTGAGCGAGTTGAGCAAATTGGTTTGAGTGAACCAAAATCAGACCTACAGTATATTGGGAACATTTTGCAGGTTTAAAAATATCCCTAAAAACTGCCCAACAGCCATGAATAAACCATTTCATGGCCAGAGATCATTAGTACCTAGATGCCCAGGGAGATTTAGACAAATTTAACAACATTATGATGTGTTGAGTAACTTGACTCTTTATGACCAATTTGTATCTCTCTATGATTCTTTGAATTTGATTTAGATTAGATTTGAAGGACAAATAAGGGAATTATTTGGTATACTGTTTTAATTTAGAACCATGCACTGCTTTTTATTATTATTATTATTATTTTATTTGTTTTCAAAAATAAAAAAAATTTAAATAATGTATTTGTAATTGGCAATAACTCTATTAAAAATATAGCTCTGTACATCCGCAGGCTAAGGGCTTGTTTTGTCAATGGAGCCTCCAGCCTGCATGTGGTTACAGCTGACATAGTGATCATATTATTAGGAAACCCCTTAGTTCCTGATAGTCAATGGTAACCCGAGCTGTCAGAGACAGCCAGGATTGAGAGCCAGCAGACATGCGAGGTGTTGACTGCTGGATCTCAAAGGGGAGACATTACAGACAGAGACCTACAGGGTTATTCACAAAAGGGTGAAGAGTTTGGAGAAGGCCGGAGAAGGGAACAATCTAGGCCAACATAGCTGAACTGGAAAGTGAGCCGAATTGGAGAATTTTTCCAGTTCAGCTATGTTGTCCTAGATTGTTCCCTTCTCTTGCCTTCTCCCAACTCTTCACCCTTTTGTGAATAGCCCTGCTAGAGATCTGCTTTCACATTTAGGTGCCCCTGAAGGAACTTTATTTACTAGGCGTGGGTAGATTGATCAAGCCATGGACAAGCAGATCTTGTAAGAAACAATAGTATGTGCCTCACAGGATAGCTAGTAGTAAGTAGTCACATTGAACTGGACTTGTTCTGCAATGATGAAGACATTTCACCACTTGGCTAAGTAGGCTTTCTTCAGTTCAAATGAGTGTCGGGAACAAAAAACAACATTTATAGTAACACAGACAACTCAGTCACCCTAGTCATGTGTCAAGGCGGATGTTTATTGTCCAGGAACATGACAGGGGATGTGAAATTTTGTGAAACCACCCTGTTTATAATTTTACATAATCCAGCCACCGTGGTCCCAGTAAGCTGGAGGCTGGTGTCAACTGTTTGAGTTACAGGGCTGATGGTGTGGATTGTTGCTGGGGTATGGCTCCACCACTCATTTGAAATAAGGAAGCCACTGGGATGAGTGGTGGGACAACTTCAACATTACAGAACAAGTCATCCAGTTGAATGTGACTAACTACTTCCAGCTATACTATGATCTGGATAAATGAGAGCCTTTACAGAAAAAGGGATCACCATTGTAACAATGTGGTGGCAGCTGCTGGAGTTTGAAGCATCAGATTCCTTTGTGTTTGCAGAAAAGTACCATCTGTAATATAAAGAAAACTCTTATGCTTTGCCCAAGAGAGACAATGGGGTTGATTTACTAACCTTATAAACACACCACGAACATGTATACACCTCTGTAGTGTGTTCCCTCCCAGCATGATCTATGGGTGGAATCTAAACACCTTTGTAGTGTGTACACAACCAGCAGGTGTGTTGTGCAAAGCCTTGCATGAATTCCAAGGTGATGTTGTGTAAATTAGCTCTATGTTGTGTTGCTTGCGTTGATGAATGCAGGAATGTAAATGCATGAGCTAACCATTTTTGTCTAAACTGTGAAGCAGCATTATATATGCATCATGTGCATGATTTTTCCATATATGGCATTAGTGGAAATATGCTTTTAGAGACTTTTTGGTTGATAAATACGTTTTGCTGTGTGAAAATCACACGCACCTGGTGCGTGCGTGTGTTTAGGATAGTAAATCACCCCCAATGTCTCCAATGTTTAAAGGTGATAAGGCTTGTTTCAAAAATAGCTACTGTATAGCTCAGTCTTATAGAAATGTGTAGAATAACTGTGCACCAGAGAAAAGACTATGTGGCAGAGAAAAGATTAATTGTTACCTTTTTGGTTATTAGACTGCCAGTCTGTGTGTTCTTCTGGTCTGTTTAGTTACCTGATTTGGTCACTGTCCTTCACAGACGATAATCCTACAATATGTTGGCAATGGTAAAGGTGGATGGTAAAGGTAACAGATCCATAAAGTGACTCTAAACTCAGGAGTTAAATCTTAAAAGTGCATTCACACACCTTAAGTATTAGCAAAAATGAAACTGAAAACGATTTGCTAAATGCCCGAATATAGTTTTTCCTATATTGCATATAGTAATTTGTTAGTTCATATTTGGACGAATGGCCAAATCAAAGCAATTTGGCGAATCAGCAAGTTCGTCCGATTCCGAATGCACATGTCTATTCATTTGATAATTTCATTAGAGACTTGTAGAATGCCGTTCAAAATTTAGTTTGATTTTAACATTTGTCAATTAATGGAGTTTCCCCGAAAAATGAAAGCCACATTCCCTGTTAGAATTTGGTTAATTCGAGAAAAAATTTCCATTCCACATTTCATTTTTTTCATCACTACGGTCAAAAACAGTCACCAATTTGACCCCACTAACTATTAGAAAATCGAATAAACATTCTAAAAAACAGATTTTTTTTCAATTAAAATTCTACTAGTGTATGGCCAGTTTTCAAATGGGGTTGATTGAGGCCTCTTTCACACAGGTGGCAGCCTCCACCACTCTACTGAAAAAGCAATCTGCAGTGGATCACTTTTGAAAGGGTGGTGCAGCAATGCTGCTGTCTCCTGAATCTGTTTTATTTAAAAATCCCAATGGCAATTGTCTATTGCGACTGTGGCAAGGCACTGTTTATTGCAATGGTTGCGTTTGACAAGCAGCAAGGGGAAATTCCCTTGCAAAGAGAGCAGCCTGTTTGCCTTTAGTAAATCAATCCCATCAAGGGTTATACCAATAAGCATGCATGAAATAGTGGAATCCATCAAAGTCTAGTGATGTACTTTCTCTGAAATGCTTTGACTGGCAGCTGATGAGGATTCCCGAATACGTATGCGTGTGCACTAACTCACTGGTCACGAGCAAGCGGAACATAGTGAATTAACCAGCCAGGAGTTTGCTTTGCTCCACCTCAAGGTTCTGTTATCTTTACTGTCACCTTCACCAATGTATCAGAGGATTATTATTGACAACGCACAAATAAGACCATTGAATGGACCACAAGAACACACACAACGCAGATTGACAGTCTCATAACTAAAAAAGGTGACATAAGGTCCTTTCTCTGGCACAAGTTATTCTGTATATTTCTATAAGACTGAGCTATTGCTATTGTTGCAACAAGCACTATCGCCTTCAAACATTGGAAACCTTGTTTCTTTTGGGCAAGCCCGGGAGTTTCCTTTACTGGATATTTTCCAGCCTCCTGTAAAATGTCTTGCACTGACGCTGTATTCTACATGGTGAATCCTATACACAGACCATCACTGCTGATTCTTGAGTTGAACACATCACCAGGGAATTGTGGCCAATGAAAGGCCAATTTTAAAGTGGACCTCCAATATTTTCTCTGGATTAGCTGTGGGTACCTAGTGGGTGGGTTCTACTTTTTGGAAGTTTTTCCTTTTTTCTTCTTCTCTATAGTTTGAACTTGATGGACTTGTTTCTTCAACCTGACTAATTATGTAACTATGTAACTGTGAATGGGGAAGGTTACATCCTTTGTCAGGTTTTAAACTGTTAGAAAAGAACTCGGGTAGAATAAAACTTTACCCTTGCAGTAGGGCTACCCCTGCACTGCAAGGGTTAACTGTTAGTTTTCATCTAGAACCTAAATAAACAAAGATATACTCACCTAAACCTTGGTCCTACCTGGCTGCGAAACTGGTCCCTGTAGGCTCTATCGCCATTTAACTCTGGAACTTCTCTCAGCATCCTCACGTCCAATACATTGACAAATCCTTAGACCACCACATAGAGATAATGCTGGTCTTGGTTCACCTGAGTTTGCCCAAGCCCACTCAAAACTCTGATCATCACCCCCTCCTTCTGACCCAATCAGTGTCAGCGGTTGTAGTGGGGGAATTTCCCACTCCTTTGAGACATACAGTATAGCTGTGTGGTGGGAAATGTGCCTCCCCACAAATGATTGGGTTAGGAGGAGGGCTGGGGTTCAGATTCTTCAGAAGGTCTAGAAGAACTCAGGGGAACCGGGTTCACACCAAGCCCTGCGTCATCCGACTAGTGGACTACATAACATTTTCCCCATATGTTATGGAAATTAAGAGAGAGTTAGTAGCTCTCAAGTCTAAATGCTGCTTGTCACATAAATACAGTGCAGTGAATGAGCAAGGACCGGTAAGCTGCAGTATATTATTATAAATTTTTTGTTCCGCGGCTTCAAAAATAAAGTCTAACTTGACAATGCTTGCTGGTTGTCTCGCAATGCCAGTTACAATATAATCCCAAATGTTCAGTTCTAAACTACCTTTATTACTTAATTTAGCATAGCTAATCAGATTAATTTACAAAATGTCATTTTTTTCAGCCTGAGCCGGGCAGATTGAAAATAGAAATAGACGTGGATCTGTTTCAGTGAAATCAATTAACTGATTAGCTGTTTCCTTCATTTTCCACTTGATAGAATGATTAGACATCCTTGTAAAGGCTATTTCGATTGAGTTATAAACGAGTGTCTTCAAAATATTTTTTTGTCAGTGTATAACAATGCAGCACCGTGAGTGGTGCCTGTTACCCTATACTGCATGTGTAGAAAAGTCTCAAACCTTTGGACATATAACTAAACACAAAATGAAAAGACATAAATGCAAAGAATGTTTATATTGTTAATATTATTATTGTTATAATACAGGATTGATATAGCGCCAACAGTTTGTGCAGCGCTTTACAATATAGGGCAGACATAATTAAATACAATTCAAGACAAGACAATAGAATATATTATGACATTAGAATCCATTCCCTAAGCAGTAAAAAAAAAATAGGGCATGTTGTATTTTTGCACAGCACAGTTTGTTCCAATGCGCTGTAACTGTTAAGAGCATCTTGTGCTCTCCTGCGCCACTTGTCTCCCTCCAGGTCCCTGCTCTGCAGTCTGTCTCCGCCTTCCTAGTGGTCCCATGCTATGAAGACTCCATTTCCAGGCAACAGTCTCCACTCTGCCGGCAACTCCTACTTAGCCCTATCACCTTTGGGCTGCCTCCTTGCTGCTGAGCAGCAGGTCAGTTTCATCTGCCTAGCCTCCCTGGCTCCCATTGGCCATTTTATATAATATGGGGGGGGGGGCGCGAAAAAAAAATGTCTGCCCCGGGCGCCCATAACTCTGGTTACGCCACTGGTCTTATTTCAGCATCACATGCCCAGAGCCCTAGCTTTTGATAGTACTTTCTAAACAGGCTCTGAGTCTCAAGCTTGACCCTTACTGTAGTTTATTTGCCGTGACTGTCCTTGGATTACATTTATCATCTGCTGCCTACCCAAACCTCAGCCTGTCTCTGGATTATGCTGAATGTTTCCCACCTGCCCTGACCACCACCTGCCACTGGATTTCACACCTGCTAAACAATGGTCCACAATTGATACTCCAGAAGACCACAGGTACTGTTTGCTAGATCCTGGCTCAATCCTCGTGCCACTTGGCCAGAGGCTATAGCATTGAGTATTAAGTCCTAGGGTAACCTGGTAGATCTGCTTGCCGTAAGGGAACTGGGACTATTATAGATGAAGCTACACTCGTAAATTACGGTCAAATAGTCAGTACACTTCAGCACATATTAATAACATGTAAAAGTTTAAAAAAAAAATTTAAACCAACACAATGCCTCTTAGCAACACATTGAAAAGCACACCAGCATGCATGCAATATGCACACAATAATTCATTGTGCTATCTAATGTTTCTAAAGACATCTAATGTTTCAAGTACAGGTCATTCATTAGTTAGATTATATTGTCCGACATGTAGGATGTTCATTGAAAAGTAAGTCCATTGAAAACTGATATTTTAAGTGTTTTGTAGATGCTAGAGAATGAAACCCTGACAGTCTCTTCTACCTCAAAGAATCTGTTTGTAAGAGTTCTCAGGTCTACACTCAGGGCCGGTGGTAGACTATTTTGCGCCCTGGGCAAGACTAACTACTTGCACCCTCCAGCCATCAATCCCCCCCCCTCGCCACACACACGCGACCCCATTCTCCTGCTTGCTAACTTCTGCAGGCAATGGGTGGGTGTAAGCAGAGAGGAGCAATAGCAAGACTGCTATTGGCCATTTTAATCTGAAATAGCCAGTAGCAGACTTGCTATTGAAACCCCACCCATTGAGCAGAGGTGTAGACCTAAGAGAGAAAGTCTTTCAGTTCTGCTCCTCTGCTCAGTGGGTGGGTACAAAAGCCAGCCTGCTAATGGCTTTTGGAATTTGAAATAGACAGGGGGGCACCATGGGGGGTCAGTGGTCAAGGCTGTGTCCTAGGCAGCAGTGCGCCCTAGGCGGCTGCCTAGTTTGCTTGTGGCAGCACCGGCCCTGTCTACACTCCTACAGCAAATCTTCCTTATAAAATAATTATTGTCATTATTCACAAAGAAAAAGTAATCACAAGCCTACTTTTCAGAACACATGGTCATTTGAGAAACTGGCTCCATGCACCGAGCGAAGTAGGTGTAAGCCCATATGTGCAACAGACAACATCATTATTCGAGGTACTGTACACCTGTTCTGCTCATCAGGAGGGGTTCCCACTCTCTGTGCTGATCTTATTATTTATTTTATGCTATTGGGAATGCAACAGGAGAAGCTGGGATGCACAAATGTAAATGCATTCATTTTCTTTAATGTTTAATTAGATTGGAGCAGTGATTCATTCTCCCCTTGCATTTTGATAGGAAGAGAAGCTTAGTTACAAACACCAGCTTTGAGAACCTGATTCTTATACCACTAAATATTTCCAAGTAAATTCAGTCTGACACATTAGTCTCATTTCACCACCTTTCCTAATTTTTAATCACACCTCATCCTTTGACTTCAGAGAACAGCGTTGACAATGCACAAATATTCCACCACCGCCTCAGTGCATTGGTAACTTAACCCGCTGTGCCCAGTGCCAATCACGGAAATCCTTTTTCAGTCTTCTCATACTCTCATTAACCTTTGCTGATGTTATATGTCTTTGACGTATTTGTTACTGCCTCTCCTCGACCCGCTGACAGCATGGTTAATGCGTAGAGGTCGGTGGCTACACGACCGTAGATGGGGAAAAAAAAGAGAAGGTAATCACTTACACAGCAAAGTCCCCCAGCTATAGAACTCAATTTAATTTGGAAAGCAGATATTCATTGCTATCTGTTTGAACTGATAGAGAAAGATTTATGAGGAATCAGGGGGATAATTGATGGTTTGATTGATGGGTTACAGCTGGAGAAGTGTCCCGAGGTTTGGCTTGCAGTGGTAAACCTCGTGCCTTGAAGTCGCAGTGCAGAAAATTCATTAAAATTAAGAAAGAACTTTGTTAAACTTCATCCTGGAGATATAACAAGATACCCGACTGGCTTATGGCTGATAGTTGCCAAGAATCCTGAGACAGCTTTGGGCAAGTTATAATAAATGGCTCAATACATGTAGTCTCTGCTAAAAAGCAGCAGTCCTAAGTGGTTACAGGAGCATGAAGGGATGATATACATAGCTCGTCCTACTATATAAAAATGAGGGCTGATTTTGGATTTGTGTTTGACATGATGTCATATCAAAACATTCTTATTTTAAAGAATCTGCTTTAACATGTTAATGCCATTTCATAAATAATGATCTATATAGTTTTTAAATCTGTGGCTTTCATTAAAATCCCACCATGAAGGTCCTTGCTCGGCACTTCCTGTTATAGGGTGTCAACGCTCTTCCTATCTCTAAATTGTGCTCCTGTATTGTCACCCTGTCACATGGGCTTTTAAACTACAACTACAAGTAGCTATTTCACCACACCTTATGCAGATATGGTTCGCTGTGGTCACTATCACTATCCTGAGAAATCCCACGCATCCATTGTTGGAGTCAGGGGCATAACTATATATCATGGAACCCCATAGCAAAATTTTGATGGGACGCCCCAGCTAACTCTATGTAGCTATTTGTAGTGTCAACCGTGACAACATGTGTCACTGTTCTTAACCTAAAATATACCTAAATCAAGTACAGGCAGCAAAAGAGCTGTCAGCATAGTAAATATACTGACTACATTGAATGCTCTTTTTTAAGCATTCAGGAGCCAGTGCTGAACTTGTGAGGGGCCTTTTTTTTAATCAACCACTTGTCTACAAATGCCATTTATAAACAGCAGCTGGTAGCAAAGCTTTTTAGGCACATGTACATTTCACAAGCCAACTGTCGGCTTTCAAAATGCTCATCACCACCCCAAAAGTTCTGTTCCACCACCCAACAACCTTCCCTATGTATCTCAGAATCTGCTGTCCCTCCTGCGAACCCAGAAAGGGCATGGCGGGTGTCGGTGGGTGAAGGGGGTCAGTGAACATCTATTCACTATTCTCACTTCCTGTGAATGAACCCGGAAGCAACAAAGATTTGGTCACTTGCCGGTCAGAGCTGTCATTCCCTGGCTGAGAAAAAAGCTGATCAAGCACAATCTGTGCTTGATCGGCTTCAGAGGGGTATATAGGTGACATTTAAAAAATGTATTAAAATTAAAAAATGTAAGTATCATAAAATAAACACAAAGCCATGTCCATGCACATACATAGGGTGCGCCTGCGTACGAAAATGGTGATTTTAACACGCAAGTTACATATTTCCATGCACGCCACAGTGAGAACCATAAATCTAGGGTCATTTTTCACAATTATCTCTAAAATGTAAAGGCTTTTAAAATGTAATTCCACTTTTGTTGAGAAAAAAAAAATCCTCCCTCTCTGGGTGATCTGTGTATACATTGCAAACATTGTGGCAGTTTCCTGTCTGTTTATGTTCTGGTGCATGTCCTTTCCAGACTGTTCCCTTAATGGGAGGGTCAGGATCATTATAATCAGCTGGTGGACTTTCTGTGTTGTAATAAGGAAAGGTGCAGTGTCAGCATCCCTTCAGTAGTAATTAATCCTTAGGGAGTATGTCACCAAATATGAAATTCCTTTTGCAAGGGATGCCAAAAATTATACTGGTATCTCAGTATAGATGGCTGGGAAAATCAGTCAGCCAATCACAGAAGCAGGAAGTGACATTTCTGGTCATTTTTAATAACATTAAGTTACAAAATGGATTGTGTGATAATTATATACGCTATATTCATTTTTTAAAGATTTTTTTAATGTTTATATTTTTAAAGTAAATCACCACCTATGGACAATTTTGCGTTAGTAAAATAACGTTTTTAAATTATAAAATGAAAAAAATATATATAAATGAAATAAAAATATAACATCCAAACTGGTAAAAATGAAAAAAAAAACTATTAGGAACACAAAAAAGTAGACCCTGTGTACAATGCTATAGCTGTATACCAAACAAAAGCGGCCCGATTCA
>NW_017306452.1:893566-894521 GCF_000935625.1 Nanorana parkeri | reverse complement strand
CCAAACAAAAGCGGCCAGATTCAATTAAAAAGGCTTAGCAACCAATCAGAATCCGTGTTATATTGGTTTGCCTGGCCTTATGTGTATTCTGATTGGTTGTTACAGGTGCAGTACGTTACCAACTTTTCTCCTTGTACTGTTTATTGAATAATCCTGGGGGGGTGTTTTATGTATCCCCCCCCCCTTTGTAAATTATAATAATAGATTAATAAAAGATGGATTTGCACGATGCTTTTACATTCTCGAATCTCTTTTTCTCCTTTTAAGATTATAGCACATTCTACTAGGTCATTACAATTTAGTATTCCACAGATACAAACTGACGAATGCCAAGGCAAGGCACTAAATCCAATCCAGTTAATTAGGTGTGTCAAAATAAATTAAAAGAGAATGAAATGAAATCTGTCTTCCTGGGGAATGGATGACTTTTCATAATACTGTGACCGAACATCAAGTTGGAAATTCCGCTGCAAGAACAGTTTGTGTTGAAATATATTTCTGCAAACCTGTATTTTTTTTTCCTCTCCTTTTGTATATTAATTTTTATCATTATGTCTTTGTCTTTTTCTTTTATAGCGCACCTTCCTGTGTGCGCGTGTCTACATATTCTTTCAACATATTTTTCTTAACATTTGTAGTTAGTACTGAAAAGTCTGCTCCTTCCCTTTTTTTTTTATTGCCTGGGGGCGCGCTAGACTGAAATACACGACTTAATCACTGTCAGAAAATCCATTATACAATTGACGGGAAATCCGTGCTTTTATCACTGTCAGTTATTTGATATGTTGTCATTCCGTTACACATGATTCTGATTTTTCCATTCTTCGAAAACAATATTTTGATAACAAGAACAAACATAGTTTTTCCAAATGCATTCAGAAACACAAAAGCAGCAAAACTGAGATGAAAGTGTAGAAAATAAATGTGACTTTTCTTTTTTTTCCTACTGTTAGCA
>NW_017306452.1:890285-893500 GCF_000935625.1 Nanorana parkeri | reverse complement strand
TTTAAGCATTTATTTAAACTGAGCTCCAGACAGATATAAAATACACAGCTCTATAATCATTAATGCAGCCTAGATTATTTGTATTTTTAGTGCAATCAGTATAAGTGCCTGAATTTGACTAGGTGCCAGCCTTTTCCAGTCCCCGGATTCCCCACAAGGCCAACCGAGCCCCGACCTCTGGACAGCAGGGAGTAGGGGTGCAGCATGGGTGTGGAATTCCAATCTCCCGACGCCAGGCGGGTAGTTGTTTGCTACATATAGCCCTGCTTTGGGCAAGCAGGGCTCCATGTACAACAGGGAAGCCGCCACTTGTTTTGTACGAGTCATCTCGAGATCACTTGTATGCAGCCTGCATACAGGGGGGCACATTGAGGAACCTGGCCTTGGGGCAGCAGAGAGAGTAAATCCGTCCCTGCCAGTCCCTGTACTATTAAGAGAGGTAGAAGCAGCCCAAGGAGCCAATCAGTTATGCTGCAGTGCAAGGACCATGCTGTTAGCGGAGAGAGCAGGGTGATGGAGAGATAAGCTCATCAGCCTGGTGATTCACATTCACTGTACAGTCGCAGGCTGGCACACACTGGAAGACACCGCCATGCTACTCCTTCAAGTGTCTACTCACACTATCCTGAAGAAGTGGATACATTAGAGCCACAAAATGTGTTGACGGTGTTCTATTTATGTACACTTCATTAAATAAAGATTTATTGATAGACCTTTGTCCGGGCGCCTCTGCTGACCTAACCTTCGTCTTTTTTGGGGCATTTTCATAATACCCCCCAATCACAGGCTGGAGGAGGGACAAAACCTGTGAATGTTACCAAACTGCAGCAGACTTAAATCAGGTCTCCAGCCTTGCCAGACTGAGCTGTGCTGTGTAGCAGAGCTGAGCAAATCTCATGACATGATGGATATAAATACAAATCCTTTGGCAGGTAAAACCGCTCCCATATATTTATTCCATCACTACATGTGTCTATTTGCCTGGAGTTCAGCTTCAATAAAAATAAATCAAACAGGTAAAACTTTTGGCAGGCTACGTGGTGTGAGTAAAAGAGTAAATACTCACTTGTCAGCCTGGAAATGATAGGCAAAGTATAGTCATCGCAATGATATTTACAGAAATATGCAAAGCAGATCTTATAATGCAATGGGGATTTTCCCTGTTCTGCTCCAAACAAGCTTTGCTGTCAGCAGCAGTGTGATGTCACTTAGTGGATGGATAGGACAAAGTGCATCTTTGTGTTATTATCATCATTTATTTCCAGTGAGCGTATATTTGAAGTTATTATTGTATTATTATGTATTATGTTCACCTTCTAAATTCTAAAATTCTGCCTTTTGAGAATCATTTTATATATATAATCAGATCATTTATTTGCATACAGTGTATCATTGTACTCCGTATTTTGTTCCAAAACATACTGTATACCGTATTTGCCGGCGTAAGATGGTTTTTTAGACCCCAAAACATCGCCCGAAAATCAGGGGTCTTCTTATACGCCAGGTATACTGTATGTAGCTTAAGGACGGAACCCGGAAGATGGAGGACACTGTGGGGATCGTGGACAAGGTAAGAGACTGTAATCCCAAGTGTGGCTCGGGGTTAACGCTTAGGGTACTGAAAATTAACCCCGAGCCACACTCGGGAATACCGCCATGGAGGTTAGTGGGTGAATTTAAACATTATTTTGGGCTGTACTTGTATACGATGAGTATAGCCCAAAACCTATATTTTAACACAAAAAGTGGGGGGTCATCTTATACGCCGAGTCGTCTTATACGCTGGCAAATACGGTATATATATTTATATATAAAGGAACAAAATACAGGATGATGATACATTGTATGAAAGAAACTAGACATGTGCATTCGGATTCGGACGAACCTGCAAATCAATGAAATTCAGTTGATCTGGCGGTTCGTTCGAATCATATAACGATTTTTTTTATATGCCTGAATATACTAAAGCGATATTCGGGCATTTAAAAATGTGTTATCAGAACGTGTGGCAACCATCTTGGAGGCGGGGTGCATAACGTCACATGACGCCACGTCATGGGTGAAGTCATTCGGAGAACGAGAGGCTCGTTGCCTCTGAATCCGAAACAGCATTCAAATTTGTTTCCTTTGACGAAACGAATGAAAATGTTTTTCATTTGTTTCGTCTGAAACTATTTTTTTTTGCCCTGCACGTGTCTAAAAGAAACATTTATTTTAATACTTCTGATGATTTGACTATGCATATATACTGTATTATAATGTTACAATAAACTCTCTGTTA
This sequence comes from Nanorana parkeri, assembly GCF_000935625.1. Classification (NCBI taxonomy): domain Eukaryota; kingdom Metazoa; phylum Chordata; class Amphibia; order Anura; family Dicroglossidae; genus Nanorana; species Nanorana parkeri. The sequence goes on along the minus strand of NW_017306452.1, from coordinate 891,219 downwards.
TCCAGTATTCAAATGACCAGAACTCTCATCTAACCAGGGAAAAAAAATCCCCTGTGTTCTCACTGTTCTGTGGCATGTATTACCCTGGAAACGATTGTGTATCTATTTATCTTAATTTGCTGTGATTACTGCATTTCAATATTAATATGAAGTCAATACAGAGTTTATGTTATGGAATGGTTTGGTATGGCATTAGTTTTTATGAATAATATCTTTTATTTATTTTCTTAATCTCCATCTCTTACATCATAATTTGATAAACATTTTATACATCCAAATACTTTATCACATCTTAATCTAATACACAATTATCCTGTATATATACTGTATCTTTACCTCCCCCTACCCTTAAAGGAGAACTATGAGGTGAGTGCTTTTCACTCATCCTCATAGTTCTAGCCGACCTGTGACAATGTGACTGTCACAGGTCGGATCAGTAGATCGGGAGGTGAGCGAACACATGCCGGTGTTCACTCACTTCTCGATCCTGTCACGACTCTCTGCCGTGACAGGGGAGGGGATGGATTCTAGGCAGAGCTAGCTGTCACTCACGCAGCAGGACGGATCTCGACATCGATGTCGGGATCCGCTCCCGACATCGACAGCGGTATACTGAGCTTAGGGTGACGGGAGGACGCTAGTTTGTGTCCTCCCGTTACCCTAAGAAGAACTATGGGGGAAAGCCCTGACCCCATAGTTCTCCTTTAAAAACCAAGTTCCTCAATCTTACCTTCTCCCCCCCTTATCCTAAAAAACAAACAAAAATGAAACAAATAAAAAGGAAAAAGGAAAAAAAAGAAAGAAAAAAAATGGCATTAGTCAGACCTATTTTTAACAGTAACTCTCAAGTGACCAGAAGCTACATTTATCTGGAATCTACCAATCCCTGTGAATGCCAGACAATGGGGAGTTTACTATATATATATATATATAT